>NC_044190.1:12121477-12273025 GCF_900880675.1 Sparus aurata
AAACTAGTTCCTGCAAGTTAATATGTCCATGATGAATAATGTCCATTGTAATGCAACTTTCAGAGGGGTTGGACTTAAACCATTGAATGAAAGACAAACTAGGAGAGGGAATCCTAGATGTTTTTTTTTTTTTGAGGTACTCTTCATGGTGGCAGTGCTCGAGATGCCAGAATACTCTGTAAAAATGTTTTGCTTTCTAAAACAAAACATAGTAACTAGTGCAGACCTATAAAAAGCAGTGGCGCCGAGATCCAAAAGTGGCTGAAGGTATGTCGATTGCTGCTCAGCGGCATATACCGATCCCCAGACTGACAAACAGATTCTCTGAGTGGTATACACCGATCCCCAGACTGGCATACAGTGGTATGCTGCTATTATGCCACTGTTATTCCACCAGCACATGACGGTATGTGCCCCTTGAGATTGTTATGGCACTGAGAGACTGCTGGATGGGTACCGCTCCCTGATGAAGTACTGCCCTAAATGTATATTTAATTTTTTTTGTGTCTTTATTGACAATGCTAACTTAACACATTACCAAAAGTAAAGGAACGTATGTATGTGATGTTGTTGGGATGTAAGCATATAGACAGTAATTACACGTGGAACTCTTGCGATATGATAGTAAAGTAATATGTCTAAATTTCTGCCTATAAACTAGAAAGAGCTAGCCTTAGCTATTATGGCTAATGTTAGCCCAGCCACCGTAGCAAGTCTGACTAATTAATAGCAGAAACTTTGAGCCAACCAACAAAACAATACTTAGTGACAGGTTTTCATTATTAGGAGAACACAATAATACATTACTTCATATAAAAATTACTTTGCAGGACATTAACCATTGTGGCATGTTGTGTATCATGTTCATTAGTGAACATGATACATAAAATGCCATCATTGGTTGGCTCAAAATTTCTGCTATCGATTAGTCAGACTGGCTACGATGGCTGGGTTAACATTAGCCATGTTAGCTAAGGCTAGCTCTTTCATTAGCTTTAAGTAGTTTATGGGCAGAAATTTAGACATAATGTGTTAAGTTAGCATTGTGAATAAAGACAAAAAAAATGTATACATTTACGGCAGTACTTGTCATCAAACCAGCCCAGTGGCAATACATTTGCATATTCAACAAGGGGTGGTACAACAGTCTCTCAGTGCCATAACAATCTCAAGCAGCACATACCGTTATGTGTCGGTGGAATAACAGCGGCATAATAGCAGCATACCACCCTGAGAATCTGTATGCCAGTCTGGGAATCGGCATATACCACTCCGAGAATCTGTATGTCAGTCTGGGGATCGGTATATACCACTCCGAGAATCTGTATGTGAGTCTGGGGATCGGTATATGCCGCTGAGCAGCAATCGACATACTTTCAGCCACTTTTGGATCTCGGTGTCACTCATAAAAAGATTTCAGATGCTATAGATACTATTTTAGGTTGAATAAATAGGTTTTATATATGCATGTCCAATGTTTTACTGCAGCTGTTTTGATGCTGTGTTAACATCAATGACTCATCAATGATTTGAGCAAAGAATAAATACAGGCTTGTCACAGTTATACCTCTGACTTCTGTGAGCACAACTTTGAAAAGCCCTTTTAGTCTTATAAACTAATCTACATTCAAACCACAAGTGCCTATTTTTCTTATGGAAACTAGAATAATGAATAGATTTGAATTGCATTTATATTCTGCTTCTGGTATGAGGTTCCCCCTGTGACTATACATTCCAGCACTAGTTTTAAAAGCATTAACTACCATACATTTAACTAGATTGTGTGCAGGGCCCTATGTTTTAATTATACTAGTGCAGTGCCCGTAAGAAAAATTTATTCCTATAGAAAAGTGGGAGGTTAAGTAGCTTTTTCATGGATGGCCAAATGAGGCTTCGTTTGAAGGTGGGACGTCAGGGATATATAGGTTTGTTTTGAAATCCGATATTCCAGGGTATAATTGGCCGTTTTTGACTATTTTTGATTTTGCCATTATATTTCACGTTAAACTCTATTTATTTGGTGTCATTATTTTCAGCACAACCTCACATGTGTGACTGTACAGTTATTTTTTTATTTTGACATACTGTATTAACACAATGGACCTAAAATCACAAAAAAAACATAAAATCTGAGTAGAAAAAGTTTTTTTTACTGTGAAAACCACAAATATGTTTAACAAACCATGTTGTATTACTTATAATGCAAATATAAATGGTTGTTTGCTAAATATGTGCATACATTTACAAAGTTATAGGTAACTATTTACATTTAAATGCAGGCAATGCTCATTCAGCAGTCTCCTCATTGTTTTGACTCATTAAACAAAAAACCGACTCCACCACACACTAAACACACTACACCAAACACTACATAACACAGTAACTATACACTCCAAACACGCTAACAAATCTCTCAACTCTCAATATCGCTGTCTGTACACCGACCGTCGTTGCCTGTCATTCATCCGCCTACGTCCCTCCCACAACTTCCTGTTCCTCAACAACCAAACTTGCTGCTTGGACACTTTCGTGACAAAAGCCCGTTTTTACCGATTCTTCCTGCACCAGACACAAAGCAAACGTGATGGCAATGTTCGCGATAAACTGTGGCGGACATTTTTTACCCTAAGTCCGGTTTTGGACGTGCGGGTTGGCTAGCGGCTAGCAGCTAGCTACACACGAACATACACAGATTCCGATTCCACTTTGTTGTCCATGCGTCTCCGGATCTCCTCAGACCCGAACAGACTCGGTCCGGACTCTTTTAGTCTCATTAATACACAACAGTCAGTTTAGATGCACCGAACAGAACGGGACCGATCCGCCGGCAAAATCCCGGTCCAGCTCACACAGCTGCAGGTACAAATCTGCTTGTTTCTTAGGGTGGGGGGTCGCGGTGGGCTCTGCAGTGATTGGCTCTGGTGCAAACGTGACTGTGGTGGCTCCGGTGGACAATGCTCACTGAATTGGTAAAGCCATGTTGAAACTCTCAGGTCAGTCTGATCCTGATCCGCAGAGATATTTGAGGCACACACACACAGACAGACAGACAGACAGACAGACAGACAGAGATCCCTTGCTTTTATAGAGAGATAATAAGCAAATACTATGGGTCCTTTTAAGGCTTTTTATTGTGGCATTTCATTACATTTATGGCCTTTAAATAAAAAAAAAAAGTAGAATATCATCTCACTGTCTGTTAGAAACCATGGATTTCTTGTTCATATGCATAGCTGAATGCAGAGTTTTCCCTGCCATTATACGGCTTAGGCGTGGCGCCCAAGCGTTTTTGCCTCCCGCCTAAGCAGGGTTCTCCCCAGACTGTGGAACAGCGGCGCTGCGCCGCTATACCACTAGGTCAGCGGTGCTATACTCCGCACTTGACGGTGACGAGCGTCTGTCCCCCGGTTGACGGCTCGGAGCTCCCGGCTGACGGCGATGCGTGTCCGTCCGTCCCCCGGCTGACGGAGTCGATGACCGTCTGTCCCTGTCCGTCCCCCCCCCCCCCCCCGGACTGACGTTGACAAAACAAAAAATTTCTGGGGAGAACCCTGGAATGCATGGTTTGAATTTTGGGGGTGACTGGGGGACTGATTGCCCTGATTAAGACTTGGACCCCCAAAAGAGGTACAAACAACAGCTTGGTATGGTTAGCTGATGGGTGCAAAACACAACAAGTTGGAAAGCATGATTGCAAATTCCAAAACCACAACAACATTGACCCCGCATAGCATGACTCCCTCCCAACCCGATTTACCGATTTCTATCTCCCCACAATTACTGTTTATAAATCACTAACTTCACACCACAGGAATTTCATCCGGAATCTGGGAGAATGAGCAGCATCAGCAAACATTATCAAAGTTTTCCAATTTGCTCAGGTTATTGTTATTTGTTCCTGTCACATAATATTGCTTACTCAAGATTAGTACTTATATTACACTAACATACACTAAGTTTTGCGTTTGTCTTTTACAGGTACATTTGTGAACAAAGACACCAAGAACCTTTGAATACAATTTCAGAGACCCCTAAAGTGGACCATACCACTTCTAAACCCTACGGTATGTGAATGTCTCATTTGCCTGCATCAGTTGCTGGCCTGTGTTCAAGCACGGTGCACAAAATGCTGTTTGATAATGTAAGAAGCTATCTAGCTAGATGTAATACACTTTACTTTCTTACCTTCCTTATTTGTGAATTACACTGTGTCAAGAGTCTAATGCCAATGTGCATCTATGGCTTAGCATTTCAATATAAAGTCAGCTACAGAGAGATATGTTTTGACATCAGTATAGACATTGGTGGAAGAAGTACTCAGATCCTTTACTAAGTAAAAGTATCAATACCACAATAAAAATAGTTCTAATAGATATATTTGGATTGTTTTTTCAAAATTAGTCTTTGCATTTGAGACTCTGTATTGTATAATGACAAATAAATTACGTTATTCCCACAGGCCTGCTACAGCCACAGTTACACAATGTTTTTTTGTCAAAGTATTCATTAATTGATTGCTGTCTGGATGTTAAGAGATTTTCTACAAATATAACAAAACATACGTCTAGAATAATTTATCAACACCCAGATTACTTCAAAAATGTAATTTCATCAAGCTTTTCCCTGCTTCTTAAAAGTTGAAAGTTTGTTGATACATGGTTATCTGCCAACACCAGCTATACTTTTGATCATAGATTGCACTCAGGTCTATAAAACATAAAATTTCCTTGAAAAAATGCACAGAAAATGAGGATAACCTTTAATTTCCTTATAAAACATTTAATACGCGGCTTCAACTCAGGTTTAGTTTCTGCAGGTTTTACATGTACTGTAAATGAAGCAGTTCATTGTAGCCACTCTCTATTCATTGTAGAGAGTCTGGTTTCCACCTTTTCCTGCAGACAGAGCACCTGTCTAAACACAGTTGCGTACAATTAATAAACAGATGGGGCTATTTGAAGCACATGCTGAATACAGTGTGGTATAATGCTGCACACTCTTATGAATTAAGATGGCACATTACTTCAAATCTATTATAACACGAGATAGAAAAAAAAATATACAAATAAAAAAATGTTTTTATATCCTTGGGGAAAGTAAGGACACTGTACTGAGACTTTTTTTCTCAACAAATTATGTAATGCAATCAAGGAATGATAAATAACTCCTGTGCAAATGACTAACTAATGGGAGGAATCACTAAATTCATGTTTATTTGGCACAGTTTCTCCAGGAACTTTTGAAAGTGGTATTTTCAGCTAAGTTAGTTGGTTGGTTGGTTGGTTAGTTGGTTAGAAGCCAGCACCTTGTGACATTTGGAATTGTCATGTTTATGCATGTTCTTCAAGTAAAATAAATATAATCTCTGAGACACTTTGTTCTCACACATTTAAATAGTGACAAACTGTGTTAACTACAAACTGTGTTAACTACCTACCTTATCTGATAAGATGTTTTCCTCTGTCTGTACTGTCCTTGACATACTGAAAAGTAATCCTTTTTTCTTACTGCGTTTCTTTACAATGTTCCACATTTATAGCAGAGTGAGTACAGATGAGCTAGACCAGTGGTTTCTTAAACTGTGTGCTCAGCTGTGTTTTGGGAGCTGGCCAGGTGTAAATTACATCACCATAATCAATAAAAAAAAGTATTCTGATTCTGTTACATAATTAAAACACCACAGTGTAAGAATACTCTATTATGAGTAAGTAAACTCTAGCATTTAAAATCTTATGTAGTAGCCTACGTAAGTATTAGCATTAACAATACAAAAGTAAGTATTTGTTTTGCAGAGCTGCTCAGTTCAGAGAAATATACATTATATTATTAGTGATGCCTTCATGTGTAAGCGTCACTAACGTAATAGCTGGGAAAGTTGGAACTAATTTGATCTGTGTTATTAACTGCTGGGTGGTTCAGTCTATAACAATATATCATATTTTATAAGTCGATTTATATTCAACAATCTAAATCTGCAAAGTATCCAATTACTAAAGCTTTCAAATACATATGCCGGTTCACTTTAAAACTACCAACACACTAAGGCAGAAACAGGAGGACAACAATGGAAGACAGGGTTTGTAATTCCTTTCAGCTAAGTGTCTGCCTGTGAACACATATTGTGAATGAGATAGCAGCACCATATGATGGATGATTTACATATTCCTTTCTGTAGGACCTCTGTTGCTAAATTCTCATTTGTCTATCAAGGTGCAGTGCTGTGGAATGATATAAAACATTTTTTAGAATCTAGTTTCTCTATAAATGCATTTAAAACCAAGTTCAAACAATACCTACAGACCTAGTCACATCTTTACATCATTGGGTTTTAATTGAAATGAATCTGCAATTTTATGGATATTTTCTGTTTGTTGTTTATTGTGTTTTTTGTTTTTGTTTTTTTTTGTTTGTTTGTTTTCCCCTTTTTTCTTTTTCTTTTCTTTTCTTTTTCTATTGATTGATCTGTTTTAGTGATTTTGTATTGAGGGGGAGGATCTTATATAAGCCCTTTGGGTTTCTTTTCCTCTCCTGCACAATTATTTGTCTTTGTATTATTAAACAGAATTCTTGTTTTATCATTGTGCATATAAATAAATAAAATAAATAACAAATATCTGCAAGATGCAGTCATGAAAATTTACAGGTGTGCAGTTGAGATCAAAATGAAGGGTGAGTTTGAAGATGGGTGTGGTCTGACCAATGGTTACTGAGAACCAATGTAATAATGTATTAATAACTACTGAGTACTGATGGGTCAACATGTCAATGGGAATTGTGTGTTTCCATCGTAAGATGGTCTCTAGTTTCCTTCTCACAATGTAACAGAATTCAGCATGTACTTTTCACCTGAACAGTTTATGACGTGGCATATGTTATCATTGTAATCTCATCAAAACAAAGTGATAGACATCACCTTGCCCGTGTTATCATATTTGGATGAGGAGCTATGATTCAAAATACATACTTTTGTGATGGTGGAAAGTAAGAGGGCACAATGAGAGTCACATGATATTTTTGCAATATCTCGAGATCAGAAAATGTTCAGGGCCCCAAACTGTACAACTGTACCAAGTTCCATATTTCTATGAACAAGTAAAAGGTTTTTTGACATATCACCTGGACTATTTAGTATTGTTAATAAAAGGTACCTGAACTCACCATTTACTGTTAATCTGAGCAATTAATGATGCAGTATATGGTATCATTGTAATCCTTGACCATCAAAACACGGGGGTTGACATCCCCTTTTTTGTAATATCATATTTGGTTCAGGAGATATGATGCAAAATATATCATTCAGTTATGGTGGCCACCATGTGGCGATTTTGTGATGGTGCCATCTCTATAGATGTTCAGGGCCCCAAAGTGTACCAAGTGTCATGCTTTTATTAATATTATAAAGTGAATGATTCTTTCATTTAAAGAGTCCTCTACTTCATTAACCTGAACTTGAGGAAACAGAGGTGCCCTCACATCCTGACTCATCTGCTGCTACCACAACAGGAGTCAACTGTTCCTGCCCCTCTTTGTACTTCGTCTGGTGCCTCTTTTCCTTCAATGTTCTTCCTTTTTGAAGCTTCTTATTTCCACAGCCTTCAAGTCTTGAATTGGATAGCTGGCTGCCACAAGGTGCCAACAATGAGAACCCTTGGGGCTTTCTCTTCTCCACTTTCTTTCTGTCTTGCACACTCCAACGTGTGCCCAGTAGTGTGAAGTAGATCTGCTGCTTGAATGACACAAAGTGAACCCAAATAATACTTGTATCTAATCAATAACACCATATTAGTTTCAATGAATAGATCTAAGGTTATGTTTTTATTATACTTCCTTTTTTTTTTTTTTTTTTTTGGATCAGTGGCCATTAATGAAACACTCAGACACCCTGGCCTAACAATGCCTATGTATATGTACAGCATGGCACACTGTCTGCAACACGCAGGTGTGTTGATTGCTGCTCATTAATGTGAAGTCATTCTAAACTGGAATTTGAGCATATGTGTATGCCACAGCACACTAGAGGAAGGGAGAAGGGAACCATCTGTCATTGAGATATTAGTTTTCCCACAGGTCATAGCCAAATGTAACATTTGGGTTCTGCTTATTACTTATAAATATAATTGCTCCATGATTGATAACACACTCTGCTTGGACCCTCGAGGTCTAAGGTCCAAGATGACTATCCCACTTGTTCCTTCTCAAGTCAGCCCTCGAGGATTATAAAGCAAACTTATTTCCAGTGAGTCCCATGCAGGTACGCACTAATGCAATAATGGTGATGGATGGAAGCATGTGAGGTTAATTGGTAACCCAATTTGCTGCTAATGGCTTGCATTTGCTTTGGATGGCCTCGTACCTGTGTACCAGAGATAACTAACATTATACCAGACTTGCATAAAATGTTGACACACACATCTCATGTTAATGTGAAGCTCTAAATTAAAGTAGCACAAAACTTTAACATTAACCTGCAGCTCACGAAAGGGAGACTGAGTTTGAGGTTTCACGATCGTGGCTTGGGATGCTGATGTTTTATCAGTAACAAACACCTACAGTATGTCGCTGATAGTGAAGTGAATGGCAGCAGGCGGTACACATAGCACCCTTAGGCATATGCTCGCACCAGAGGCAATTAATTACTGTGCCTTCACCACAACTATTAGGAACTGTCTAATGAAACCAAGGATTCAGATGTATACCTGCTGAGTGTGCGTGTGTGAGTAGTGTGTGAGTGCAAATCTGTCTTAGTCGTATCGTAATGCATGTAGACTGGTGGTCTGATGGGAGGACCCATAAAAACAAAGAGATTAATGAATAATGCAGGAATGCTCACAAACACACACACACACGCTCAGTAATAACACACACCCTCACAAAAAAATACATCAGGAGTCCCCAGTGTGTGTTTGACTGAATGTATGTGTGCATGTGTGTAGGACTGAGGCTGAGAGAGTTTATGTGAAGGGTCCGTTGAAGGGTCCACATTTTCCCCAAAGGGCACTGGGATGTTTTTTAATGTGTGTTGCTATGGAAATAAAAAGGATTTAAGTATAGAGGGTGGGCATCAGGTAGAAGTAGAGAGCAGCCTCTCCAGTGAATATTAATGAAAGACATACAGTGCAGAACGATGTGTCTCTGTGTCTGTGACTTTGTCAAATACCAGTGTGATATCACAACAGCAGGCTGTCTTCACCGCCATAGGCTTGAACAGTGGGACTATGAGGAAGTGGAATTTTCTGTCATTTGTTTCAGATTTATATGTTACTGTGAAGGATCCATTTTTAGATTACATTCCCCAACTCCACAGTGCATAGCAAGTTGGGGGATATACACTATATTGCCAAACGTATTCACTCACCTGCCTTGACTCGCATATGAATTTAAGGGACATCCCATTCTTAATCCATAGGGTTTAATATGATGCCGGTCTACCCTTTGCAGCTATAACATGCTTTCCACAAGGATTAGGAGTGTGTTTATGGGAATTTTTTACCATTCTTCCAGAAGCACATTTGTGAGGTCACACACTGATGTTGGACGGGAAGGCCTGGCTCTCAGTCTCTGCTCTAATTCATCCCAAAGGTGTTCTATCGGGTTGAGGTCAGGACTCTGCAGGCCAGTCAAGTTCACCCACAGCAAACTCTCTCATCCATGTCTTTATGGACCTTGTTGTGGGCATGGAATTGTCCAACATCTCTTGGTATGCTGAAGCATTCAGAGTTCCTTTCACTGAAACTAAGGGGCCAAGCCCAGCTCCTGAATAACAACCCCACACCATAATCACCCCTTCACCAAACTTTAAACTTGGCACAATGCAGTCAGACAAGTACCGTTCTCTTGGAAGCCGCCAAACCCAGACTCATCCATCAGATTGCCAGATGGAGAAGCACGAGTCGTCACTCCAGAGAACACATCTCCACTGCTCCAGAGTCCAATGGCGGCATGTTTTACACCACTGCATCCAACGCTTTGCATTGCACTTGCTGATGAATGGCTTGGATGCAGCTGCCTGGCCATGGAATCCCATTCCATGAAGTTCTCTATGCACTGTTCATGAGCTAACCTGAAGGCCACATGAAGTTTGGAGGTCTGCAGCAATTGACCTATGCGCCTCAGCATCCGCTGACCCCGCTCCGTCATTTGGCCTACCACTTCATGGCTGAATTGCTGTCGTTCCCAATCGCTTCCACTTTGTTATGATACCACTGACAGTTGACTGTGGAATATTTAGGAGCAAGGAAATTTCACGACTGGACTTGTTGCACAGGTGGCATCTTATCACAGTACCACGCTGGAATTCATTGAGCTCCTGGGAGCGACCCATTCTTTCACAAATGTTTGAAGAAACAGTCTGCATGCCTAGGTGCTTGCTTTTATACACCTGTGGCCATGGAAGTGATTGGAACACCTGATTTCAATCATTTGGATGGGTGAGTGAATACTTTTGGCAATATAGTGTATCTGAGGAGGTTAAGGTATTGGAACTGTATTTCAGTTATGAGGGGTTGTTTTTAGGTTTAATGTATACATGTAACTTTACAACAATGAGACATTTTAGTTGTCTAAGTTTAGAGAACCAATTTATGGTAGACATGTGACTCAAGTAATTTGGTCAAAGTCTCAAGCAAGAATATAGCAGTCTTACCTCCGGTCTTGATAAAAAGAAAAAAACGATGTATTAGTACTAGTCAAATAATGATATTATTGGCCATTTAGTCTAACCTATTCAAAAAGTATGAAAATACATTACATTTGTATTATAATAATGGATGTTTGATTAAATGTAATCAACCCCCCCCCCCCCCCCCCCAAAAAAAAAAAAAAAAAATAAAAATCAAACAGTGAATACTGACAAGCCAAGCTTTTAACAGTGGATATTTTACCCCTTGATACTGTACATCCAGTAGGAGCATATGATATCATGAAACTGTGTAAAAAAAAAAAAAAAAAAGGACTAAACAAAATGATAAATTTGGAGTGATCACAGCTTTAGTGATAGGCTGACAGCAGTTTGGACAATCATCAGGACTTCTGCTGTGACTCCATGGCACAACACATCACAAAATGATTGGCAGGTTTGAGGTGGCACAGGAAAACAACAAACTTAACTGAAAAGACTGAAGCATGTACACTACAAAGTACTTGTCTATAAAAAGGTGTAGTTGTGGCCCGGTGCCTGGACATTGAGTAGATGAGTAGAAATTACTTGCAAAAAGAGGCTTTAAACTTACAACAGCACAGTACAGAATTATGAACTGCACAAGCTTATTAAGAAGATCACACAAGAGGGATTGATGTACTGATATCAGCACGGCTGTGAATTGGGTGAAGGCCAGAGGCTGCAGGTCGAGTGCTAATGCTAGTAAGTAAGTAAGTAAGTAAGCTTTATTTGTACAGCGCCTTTCACAGACCAGGGTCACAAAGCGCTTTTTAATTACAACAAAACAATACACAGTTAAGAAGTACATACAAATTTAAATTTAAAAGGCCAAGACAACTCAGTGACAATCATAGCAGCCCCAAGACAATTAAGCAAAAGCCTAAACAAATAAATAGGTCTTAAGTTGCCTTTTGAAGGCGTCAACAGACTCCATCGAACGCAGAGCGAGTGGAAGATCGTTCCAAAGCCTGGGAGCAACAGCCTGGAAGGATCGGTCTCCTCTGGTCCGGAAACGAGTGCGTGGAACCATCAGCAGATTCTGATCCACAGACCTCAGAGCCCTAGCTGGGGTGTAAGGCTGGATCAGATCACTAATGTAAGGTGGAGCCTGACCATGCAAAGCTCTGAAAGTTAAAACCAGAATTTTAAAATTGATCCGAGAGGAAACTGGCAGCCAATGAAGAGCTTTAAGAATAGGGGAAATGTGTGTCCTCCTATTAGAGCGGTCAGAATTCTCGCTGCAGAGTTTTGCACTAACTGCAGGCGAGACAGCTCCTTCTTGTTCAGACATGAAAACAAACTATTACAATAGTCTAAACGCGAAGACACAAATGCATGAATGATCAGCTCCAAATCATTTTGTGACACCATTTTACTGAGTTTGGAGATTTTCCTCAGCTGAAAAAAACAATTTTTGGTCAGCTGTTTGCAGTGTTGCACTAATGACATGTCTTTGTCCAATACAACACCCAGGTTTCTTAGGCCCGGTTTAACAGACTGGCCCAAGTCACCCAAGTACTGGTTCAACCCTGGAATTGAGTCATCAGGGGCATTAACCAGTGTTTCTGTTTTGTCCACATTTAGCTGCAAGGTGTTATCACTTAGCCATTGTTTTATCTCCACCAAGCAATGAACTAAGGAATTTAGTCTCTGGAGCTCAGTTGGCATGAAAGAGCAGTAAAGCTGGATATCATCAGCAAATATGTGGTACGAAACATCAAAAAATCTCTGGGTGATTTTTCCCAAGGGGATCAAATACAACAAAAATAATACAGGACCCAAAACAGAACCTTGAGGGACTCCACACAACAGATCTGCTGACTCAGACCTTATTTGGTTAGCTGTGACACTAAAGCTACGCCCAGATAAGTATGACGAGAACCAATGTAAAACTGACCCTGACAGTCCTACTTCATCCCTCAGTCTTCTCAGCAGGATCTGGTGGTCGATGGTGTCAAAGGCTGAAGACAGATCTAAGAGAACTAGAACAGTGCATTTTCCCGAATCAGCAGACATCATAATGTCACTGGACACTTTCAGTAAGGCTGTCTCCGTAGAGTGATGTTTGCGGAAACCAGACTGAAACGTCTCATGGATGTTACTTTGATCCAGGAATAATGACAGCTGTTCAGAGACCACCTCCTCTAGGATCTTGGACAAGAGTGGGAGCTTTGAAAAAAGGCCTGAAATTACTCAGGTCAGTCGGGTCTAAGCCTGTCTTTTTAAGTAAAGGCTCCACTATGGCATGCTTAAATGTATTGGGAAACACACCTGTAGAAAGAGAGAGGTTAACCATTTTGGTAACCCAGGGGCCAATTACATCAAACACTTTCACCAAGAGCCTACACGAAAGGACGTCGGATGAGCAAGAGGAGGGTTTCATCTTGGTCACCAGTGCCGAGATATCAGCAAGAGTCACAGACTTAAATGAGGACCACAAGCTGGAGACAGGCTCAATGACAGCAGGGGTTCCACACAAAAGGGGAGGGATTTTCTCCTTGACCATCTTAATATTGTCAGTAAAAAATCTCAACAATGCATTGCTGTCAGCTTCACAAAAAACAGGGGTAATTGGAGCAGCAGGACATACAAGAGAATTGATCGTGCCAAACAACACTTTGGGTTTTTTCTTATTTACTGTTACCAGTTGAGGAATATAGTCAGATCTGGCATTTTCCACCATCTCATTGTATGAGGACACAAGATCCCTGAGATAAAAGCTGTGCACCTCAAGGTTAGTGGATTTCCACAGACGCGCACGCTCAGTCTTTCGACATAGTCTCTTCAGACTCAGGGTATCTTCATTTGTCCAAGGGCACACTTTTTTCTGTATTGACAAGTTCTATTTAACAGGTGCCACCTGATCCAGAATTTTAACAGAATGATTGGTAAAACAGTGACTGAAATTGTCCACATCGAGGCAATCCATGAACAAAAGAGGGTCAAACATAGCAGAAAAACTGTCTGCAGTATTAGCAGAGATAACGCGCCTCTGAGACCTAACTTCTAAGGGCTTAGGCTCAGGGCTGAAGTGCAGATCAAACAAAACAAGACAATGATCACTCAGATGGACGTCCTGTGCAGACACATTTGAAATGTCTAGGCCAAGTGTAAAAACTAAAAAGTCTAAAATGTGGCCTTTTTGGTGTGTGGGCTCAGAAACATGTTGCTCAAAATTAAGTCTTATTCAGTCTTCAGTCAAAGTTAGAAGTTCCTTTGCGGAGCAAGATGAGCTGTCATCAACATGAAGGTTAAAGTCTCCAAGGATTAGAACAGATTCCAACTTTATTATGGAGGATTAGGCCATAAGCCATGATCACCAAAATAGCAAGAAATAAAGGCTTGAAATATTTCATTCTATGTGTAATGAATCTATATAATGTATGGTTTTCACTTTCTGAAATGAGTGATAAAAAATATTGAACTTTTTCATGATATTCAAATTTTTTGAGATGTACTTGTATGTCATTCATATGTCATGATGTAATGCCGCTTGTCCAATCAAATTACTTATGATCATTTTAGGACATAAAAAATCGGGCAATAATCAGAAGGACTGGGGAGAGAGATGACTTACCAGAAAATAATGCAGCAGTTACTGAGATATTTTTACCTTTTAATATGAAAGGGTAAAGAGGATAAAGTGTAACACAAACAAGGTGTTATGCATAAAACTGAAGCATGACTCGGGATGAAAACAGGATCATTGTTGTGTTTTTAAAAGATTACATTTCTATAAATCATAGTGCTTTACTTGGGCATGGCAGAATGGTAAGATGTTGGAGACAGCATTGTTTTCAAAAAATGTTGATATGAAATATGAACATGCTATACAAACACACTGCGTCTCATCTATATGGTATTAACATAATGTAATATCAAGGATAGATTTACCAGCATGCCCCCATTCTAATCTATTATCTAAGGTGATATAACCAAAGATGTATTAAAGAACTCAATACTGGAAAGATGGTGCCAATGTGAAATGTTTCCAGCTCCTGGGTTTACATCCTGGGTATGCAGCCACCCCACCCAACCCATATACTTTAAATTGTGATGACATCAGAGAAAAGTTCTACACACATAAAACCACCATAGATCAAATATCCATAATAGGAGGAGTCATAATTGACCTTATTTGCTGTTCAAGGTGTCCTGTCAACAGTTTTACAGGTGTCTTTTATAATGGTGGTCTTGGGGGAAAATGTTTATTGCGCCACAGGGGACTTTTCCGCTGCAATTGCCTTGGGCAAGGCTGAGCAACACCACCACTGTATCCAGGTCCAAATAATAAATTCATGGATAAAACTGACTGCATGCTTAACCGTGCTCCCCTACATTTCTGTGTGGGATGTGTGTTGTGGTATCTGGCAACCCAACCAAGAGGCAGGGGTGAGTATGCAGCGTGCAAACAACCTTGCCTGACGTGCGTCACTCATCACTTGCACACTCAAGCCCACCGCTCTGCACAGTTTGTGGCAGCAATTGGATGAGAACAAGAATTGCATTTACAAATGTTTTTTAACTTGATGCAAACATGCAAGACACTTTAATGACATTTGCCTTCTATGTCACTTGCTTGCACTCTCGCCTCCACCTTTACTTTAATCCTGCATAATTCTATCTTTCTCTTCTTCATTTTGAAGGTCTACCTGGCAATGACGGCTAGTCAACACACACATAATGTTTGCATTTGTGTTGTTGGTAGGACATTTGCAAGTACCCCAGAATAGTGCAAAGGCTTGAAAACCATTCAGTCTCCCACACATTTAAAAGAACAAGTATTGCACTTATTACATATGGAAGTGAATCTGTACCATCATTCAAATTAAAATGGATTAACAGAAATGCTTTTTCATTTTCAGAATATAGCTGCATTTTTTGACTCATAAATAAAATGAGTAATAAATCATCCAAATTGAATTTTCATTTTCTTGCAAAGACTGCAAGACTGCTCATGTTGTAACTTAATTAAAATGATGAAGAAAACGGCATTGAAGATTTAATTTTCAAAAGATGCCCCAGCAAATAGTTAGCAAAATTCAATTTGAAATGTCAGATTTGAAAATTAAAATGCGTTAGCAGAAAGGGTCCGTGTATCTTTTGGTCATTCGATTTCCCTTTCAGAAATGTGTATTTAAAAACAAAAAACTAGTGGTTATTTGATTTTCGTTTTAAAATAGAAAAGATAAAATTGAAATACAAGGTGATTTTCTTTTTCATGGTCAAAAGGGGTTGAGTGAAATTTAAAAAATGATTCGATTTTCATTTTCTATTTCATATAACAAAAAATACAATCACTAGAAAACAGAAACTGAAAAAAGGCCTGTTTTTTCATATTCCGAGACCGGATGTTGACATTTACAGGACCGTGCTGTGTAGAACAAACAGTAGGTTACAGCGGGATAATCTACCATGACACATGGACATGGAACTGCGGTCAAGCCGGCTGTCATGCTCCGTGGTCAAATCAGCCGCACTTAAATTACGAGTGTACAAGTATTCTCAGCAGTATGGTAAATGCAGAGAAACAGCACATTTACTTTCGGTTTTCAAAATAAAGGTATTATGAACAGTAAGCTATTATCCGAACCTACATTTAAAATACAACATGTTACATTAAAGTGTTTCATGCGGCCATGATGAATAAGTACGGAGCCCCTTAAGGGACATGGGGGGGGAAAAAAAACGATGGGTGAAAAACAAAAAAAAAGATGTCACATTTGCGGGGTCTTGCAAAGGTTTTGCGAGATCTCGCAAAGATTTTTTGCGAGATCTCACAAAGATTTTTGTGGGATCTCGCAAAACCTTTGTGAGCAAAACCGAGCTCGAGGGACAACATTGATCTCTATGCGCAGCCGGCAGCCGGGCGAGTGCGCAGGGAACGGCTGTAAGCGGTCATTTGGACCGCTGGATTTAAACCCTATAATGTCTCATATAAATACCCAACTGAGTGATGAATGCATTCATTGTGTCATGATGTTTTTTTTTTAAAAACACCAAAGTGTACATTTTAAGTTTAATTATACATTTATCGATATCATAGTAAACCGTAATTATTGCTATTTACACAAGGTATTAATAGAGAAAACCCAGAACAAGAAAAAAAAATTAAAAGTAACTTATTTTATTATGAAGAATTTTATTTTAACACTTAATATATAATAAAATAAATAATGATAATCGAAAAAGCTGGAAACGAGCTGATCTAAAACAAACAAACAAAAAAAAGATCTGTTTCGATCACTTTGAGCACTCCTTGAATAAGTTGCGGGCATTGATCCCAGCCAGGTCGAGGATGTTATAGAAGACCGCCACTGGCCATCTTCGCTGACACAGACAGGCAGTGCTGGTCCGCTGCAAACGGAACCAAACACCGGACACTTGAAATGCCACAAGCCCGTGTGTGGTAACTGTACGAGAGCGGAGGTAATGTGCGGAGATGTGACCAGTGATCACAACAGCTCTTTGTTTCTTTTAGATCAGCTCGTTTCCAGCTTTTTCGATTGTTATTACTATTATTGTTTTATTATATATTAAGTGTTAAAATAAAATGTTTCACAGTCAAGTAAGTTACTTTTAGTTGTTAATTTTCTATGAGTTTTCTCTATTAAAATCTTGTGTAAATATGCAATGATTACAGTTTACTATGTGCGATGATGTGAATATTGATAAATGTATAATTAAACTTGTTAACATGTTCATTTTGGGGTTATTTCTGGGTTTTTTTTTTAAATATCATGACACAATGAATGCATTCATCACTCAGTTGGGTATTTACATGACAGATTATAGAGTTTTAATCTAGCGGTCCAAATGACCGCTTACGGCCGTTCTAGTAGTTTTGAATTCTGGCCCTTCTGAAGTCCAGCTGACACTTTGGTCACAGGGGATCCGCTGTGTGACAGTGGAGAGTCAGCAGCTGGATTTTGCGCCCACGGTCAGTAGTATTAGTAGGTGTATAGGTAAACAAACAAACAACAACCACCATGACTATTATTCATTGTATTATTACATTTGTGGGAAGTTATTACAATAAAGATTTTCACGTCCCCACAAAGAAATCATTGCAAACGTAGGCTAATAGTTATTACATGTGCAGGAAATAGCGTGTTACGCTTGTAGTAGGCAGTGGCTCTTACGTTTGTGGAAAATGTATTACATTTGTGGGTTTATAACATTAAATGCTGCAGATTTTTATCACGTTTGTGGGTTTATTGACGATGTTAAATGACGATATTTGTCTCTTAATACCTACAAAGCCTCCTGCAGGCCTGATGCAGATAGTCAATGAAGCCAAGAAATTATAATAAGGAATGTTCTACCTGCTCTTATAGCCTATGCACACAGCGCAGGTCTTATTATAGGCTGTAATATATAAAAAATAATCGGTAGGCCTATAGTGAGGGAAAATTAGCTTTATTTGTGATTAAAATATGATGATGAGGACCCGACGTTTGGCCTTCCTTTCCTTCTCAAACTATGTTGAAATTGCATCTTTAAACAGCCCAATTTTCAAAATTGTCGAAATTTCCCCGGACCCCGTTAAAAAAAGACTATCTGCGCAGTGATGCTGGTATCTGACCACTTTTTTCAGTAACGAGCTATGAGCTAACACGTCAACATTTACAAACCAGTAATCAGATTAAAGTTACTTATCATTATTTTTGTCATTTTCCTTAGTAAAAATATATAGTTCTGCTTTCTTCTTGACTCGGGGAGTGATGTCACGTGTGCCACAAGTCACGTTTTCAGCATGAGCACAACTCACGTGTAACACCACGCAGCGACACAAACACAAACAACAATGGAGGGAGGAGAGAGATGTGTGTTTTCTAGCTGGAAATACAGTCATTCTTTTGAGTTCCTGTCAGCTAAAGATGAGAATTGTCTTTGCGAGATCTCGCAAAACCTTTGCGAGATCCCGCAAAAATGACATCTTTTTTTTTTTCACCCATCTTTTTTTTTTTTCCCTTTGTCCCTTAAGGGGCTTCGTAAATTAGAAACACTTAATATCAACTATTTTTACTGCACCAGTGTGGAGAAATGCCAAAATAAGAGTCCCATATTTATGCCTCCAGATTGCATATTTTACCATATTTGAGGTGCTTCAAAAACACATTGCTCAATATTTCCTGGATACTGGTGGTATATTTGACTTCTACACATCTAAGACTACAACTGTACTTGATATCAAGCATTTTTACTGCACTAATGTGGAGAAATTCAACAATAAAAGTCCCATATTTCTACCTGGAGATGGGTGATATATCTGACTTCTACACAAGTGTACTTACAGTAGCTCAGATATGGTCAAATATGCAATCTCCAGGTATAAATATGGGACTTTTATTGTTGAATTTCTCCACATTGCCTCAGCAAAAATGCTTGATATCCAGTATACTTCTTAGATGTGTAGAGGTCAGATATATCACCCATAGCCAGGAATTATTGAGCAAAGTGATTTTACAGTAGCTCAAATACGGCATTTCTCCACACTGGTGCAGAAAAGATACTTGATATTAAGTGTTTCTTATTCATCATGGGCTCATGAAACACTTTAATGTAACATGTTGTATTTTAAATGTAGGTTCGGATAATAGCTTACTGTTCATAATACCTTTATTTTGAAAACCGACAGTAAATACGCTGTTTCTCCGCATTTACCATACTGCTGAGAATACTTGTACACTCGAAATTTAAGTGCGGCTGATTTGACCACGGAGCATGATGGCCGGCTTGACCGCAGTTCCATGTCCATGTGTCACAGTAGATTACCCCGCTGTAGCCTACTGTTTGTTCTGCACGGCACCGTAAATGACAACATCCGGTCTCAGAATATGAAAAAACAGGCCTTTTTCTGTTTCTGATTTCTAGTGATTTTATTTTTTGTTATATGAAATAGAAAATGAATATCAAATCATTTTTATAATTTCGCTCAACCCTTTTTGACAATGAAATAGAAAAACGCCTTGTATTTCAATTAAAGTTTTGTATTCTAAAAACGAAAATCAAATAACCACTAGTTTTTTGTTTTTTAATACCCGTTTCTGAAAGGAAAATCGAATGACCAAAAGATACACGGACCAAACAGAAACGGAAAAAAGGCCTGTTTTTTCATATTCTAAGACCGGATGTTGTCATTGACAGGACGGTGCTGTGTAGAAGAAACAATAGGCTAGTAGGCTACGGCAGAGTAATCTTCCGTGACACATGGACATGGAACTGCGGTCAAGCCAGCCGTCACTCCGATCTCCGTGGTCAAAACAGGCGCACTTAAATTTCGAGTGTACAAGTATTCTCAGCATTATGGTAAATGCAGAGAAACAGCGTATTTACTTTCGGTTTTCAAAACAAAGGTATTAAGAACAGTAAGCTATAATTCGAACCTAAATTTAAAATAAAATATGTTCCATTAAAGTGTTTCATGCGCCCATGATGAATAAAAAACTCTTAATATCAAGTATCTTTACTGCACCAGTATGGAAAAATGCCAAAATAAATGTCCCGTACTTATGCCCCCAGATTACATATTTCACCATATTTGAGGTGCTGTAAAAACACATTGCTCAATAATTCCTGGCTATGGATGGTATATTTGACTTCTACACATCTAAGACTACAGCTATACTTGATATCAAGCATTTTTACTGCACCAATGTGGAGAAATTCAACAATAAAATTCTACATTTGTACCTCCAAGTGGCATATTTTCACATATTTGACATACTGTAAAAACACTGTGCTCAATATTTCCTGACTACTGATGGTATATTTGACTTTTACACATCTAAAACTACAGCTATACCTTATATCAAGCATTTTTACGGCACCAGTGTGGAGAAATTTAAAAACAAAAGCCCCATATTTATACCTGGAGATCGCATATTTGACCATATTTGAGCTACTGTAAGAACACTTGTGTAGAAGTCAGATATATCACCCATAGTCACAAATTATTAAGCAAAGAGTTTTTACAGTTCGTTAAAATATATGAAACTATGGAATCTGCATGTATAAATCTGGGACTGATATTAAGTATGCTTGTAGTCTTATATGACTACAAGCATATAGCGCTGGACCGTACGTCAACCTCGCCCCCATACTGGATGTGGCAGCTCAGCCCCGTGAACAAATACAAGTCTTTATGTGAACTTTATAAAGCTTCTTCTACAACATGCTATAAGTTAAGGCCTCTCATTTACACACTCACACATTCAGGAAACAGAAGAACCAAAAACAACATCTGTAACGTTCTCTGATGATTATAAACATTTTCTACTCCGTATATGTTCAGTATACAGGTCGGCACCAAACCACAGGATGTATTTTTATGATGTTTTTATGAGTGTTTACAGCTGCCAATGTATGTAACACTGTTACTGTGATGACACATGACAGTTAAATATTTAATCTGTGTCTATAATAACCAGATCCTGACATGTAAATGTCACATCTGTGGGAATAAACAGCACCAACGTCATTTTTATAATTTTCATTTTATTTATGAAAATGCAATTTGGATGATTTATTACTCATTTTATTTATGAGTCAAAAAATGCAGCTATATTCTGAAAATTAAAAAGCATTTCTGTTAATCGATTTTAATTTGAATTATGGTATAGATTCCCTTCCATAATTTGAATTATGGTACAGATTCGCTTCCACAATTACAGCACCATGCAGATCGCTTAATTGTTTGGAGCAATCCAAAACTTGGTATACTCAGTGTTGATAGTTAGCTACACTGGGGGTACATTTTCATTGGAAAGTTGCAACAGCTTGATACTACTAATGTTTAAATATGAAGTTGGAGTTATAAATGAAAGCTTAGAAATTGAGTCAAGATGAATTTAACTTAGTCTCATTAGCATTTTCATGAGCTATCTTTAAAATGCTATAATCTCATCTATTTAAAACAGAAGTGAATCTTTGATTTCAAAATCTTTTTAATAAAATCTATTTTAAAGACTGTGGTGTGGCACTTACATTTAAGGGATAAAGAGGATTGAGTCCCTGATATAAACTTGGTATTGTTTAGTCTGTGTATTTTGAGAAACTTTTGATACAGTCAATAGTTAAGTTACTCATTTAGAATACTATCAAAAACAGAGAGAACTACCCTGGACAAACAATGGGGATCCGTGATTGCTTGTTAATTCCACACAATCACAACTCATTCACATTCGTGTCTGGCAGCTAATTGGTTGACTGAAAGTGCTGCTGCTCTTCTCCACTCATTTAACACAGTGGCCATATGACACCACAGACACTAAATAATATGACAACAGATAACTAACCTGGAGTGGGGTAGTTAGGGTCGCCTTAAAAAGTTGCATGTTGATTAATATTCTGTATATTAACAACATCACACATATTATATTTAGCCATGCCATACAGTTGATTTACTGAGGAAAGTTTCTCAACAAAAGTATCCCAACTTCTGTTAAGTGTCTGCACTTCAGAGTGAGGTTCTCTTGTACAGACTGTGCTATACACAATTATATGCTTCTGTTCTCACAGGCAGCTTGTGTTCCAGTTAACTGAAAGTCAATGTACACACCAGCATTTTAAGTTTTAGACTAAAATGCCAACTATTTTTAGACTTTATAGAGAGGGCTGACAAAGAACTTTTGTGGCAATGCCCAGCTTCACAGCTGTTGAGTACAATCATATTCTTCTACTGTTGGGCACTGAACAGCTCCACTGAAGCGGCCAGGGGAGTTCAGCAGTTTGCTTAAAAGCAGCACAAAACGTTGTTATTGTGAGTTTCATCTCCCTGTCAGTCAAGTAACTTAAGTATAAGTCTTCAGAGAGAAATACATCTGTTGTTGTTCTAAAATAACATATTTACTGGGCAGGTATGCCACACATTCTCCAATTTACCAGAGTGCACATTTACTTAACCTATAAGTGGAACTGGAAAACAGCCCAAACCTCCTGACCGAGTCCATCTCATCATTGTCTTTCCCTTTTCTCTGACTCTTGTGGATCCTTCCACAAATCTGGACATGAATGCTGGCATTATGGTCAGGATGTGTGGACTCAGTGCCAGTCTCCAGTGCCACAACAATAATATGCCAACATGAATCTGTTATCATTCAAAGAGCAGCCATGACTTGACATTGCCCTGAAGAGCCGCTGATATTGAAACACATTCATTTGTTTTTCAGTAAACATCCACAGGAGAATATGTTGTATCTTGGCCAAAACTTTCCATGTATCTATGCCACAACAAAATGTCTGCCCCTCTGTCTGACTAATAT
Source organism: Sparus aurata (assembly GCF_900880675.1). Classification (NCBI taxonomy): domain Eukaryota; kingdom Metazoa; phylum Chordata; class Actinopteri; order Spariformes; family Sparidae; genus Sparus; species Sparus aurata. The sequence continues at coordinate 12,144,401 of NC_044190.1, forward strand.
ACTTTGTCCTTAGAAAGATGATGGAAGGCAAAATGTTTTCCATTCATTACATCACTACTGTTATATAATAAAGCAGAAATATAATCACTGAAGGAGGGAACAAACAAATTAAATAATACATTAAAGTATGAACATGTCCTTCTTAATTGAAATAGGGTTTTGAGTCTCAGGCCAGTGAATGAGTCATTTAACAATAAAGACAAGACTTCCTTTAATTTATCTGCAAAACAAATTAGATGTAATTGTTTCTGTGCATTTTCTCTGCTCTGCGGCTCTTTCTTCCACCCTCTCTCTCTGTCATTAAAAGACAGGTGTCAGTCCCTCTGTTTGTGTCTGTGTCTGCAACAGGCTCATAAATATTGGTTTTACTTTCTCTCGACTTGTTTGTTTGGCCTGCATACCCTGGACAGCTGCAGATGCTCTTTTCTTTGGAGTGATTATCAATCTGAGAAATGGCTCTCACACTGATCTCTTTTCAAATACTCTTGAAATGAGCCTCCTGCTTGGCTTACCATACATTAGAATGCCTCATTATTTCAACAGATCCTCGCTGTGTATTCTCCACTCACACATGGACAGAAAAAGAACTTGAGGAGAAACAAAAAGGCTTGGCCTGACAGATATTTTTTGTGCTGCAGGCCTTTGAGTTTCTGAGATTCCAGCATTTGTTTCGAGATCTCCTCTGATCTCTCTCAAAGTAATTATTTTTTTCTACATTGTTTATCTGTCTGGTCCATGCCTTAAGATTGTCTGACATTGTAATTAAATGGCAGCATAGCATGAGGGATCAAAGTCCAAGACACATGGACTCACAGCTCTCAGAATGGCTCTGCATCTTTTCATTAGCAATGGCACTATCACTCAACCCAATATCAACAGGCCTATTAATTGCTAAAGATCTAACTCCTCTCACCAAAAGCAATTACTTAACATGTCGACATAAATCAGGCCATGTTCAGACTGTAGCTTTGCATGAAGACACAGTGCCAACATACAGTGTCCCGACAAAAAAAATATTGTGTTGCACATCACAAAATTTTAACCCAGCTCCACTTTTACACAATGCAATGTCTTCAAGAAACCCATTGCACTGGCCAAATATTTACATGCAAGTGTGTGTTTCTGCTAGATAGCTTAAAGGTGTAACATGGCCACCCGTTGAAGGTACAAAACTGTAAGGGGCAGCATAAATCCACTTAAATGGGGGTGTACATTTTCCAAGTATGCCATTGTATGATTTTGATTTGATTAAATTCAGGGGTCTGCAATCATTTTTTGGTGATATCATCTGCCCATTTGACACTTTAATTTTCAGAAGAAGTTGAAGTTGCTACCACTTTGTTTTCTCCTTTTGCCCATAAAAAAACAACACATACGTAAATAGTTGTGAACAGTTTAGTGTTCTAAGATTGACTTTAAACTGACTCCACATACACATGAAACATGGCTAAACAACAAGCACAGTTGAAAAAAAGTATAAAATTAATTTCAATGTAAAGGACACTTAACAATAGTTTCTCCTGGGAACAAGTTAAAGATAAAACGCCAGTTGTTAAGAAGTTCAAATTTGCATGAAATATTTTGAGATAAATAAGATAATGGTCCTAATGGACAGTGAACTGTTGTCGGACGACGTGCTGTGAGTGTGTGAGTTAGACTCTCCATTGCAGTCGAAGTGTTTGTGTTTTCTTGGACACGAAGCAAGTTCGGCTAAGCTAGCTAGCAGGAGCTAGGCTAGAAGGAGCTAGGCTAGCGGCACGGCCATTGTCGAGAGGAGGCCTGCGCTGACGGGAGGAGCTTTGCCGGGTCGCCACGGAGAGTGTCGCCGACGGAGGGCGCTTCACTGCCGCAGAGGGACACAGAGGTTTTTCGCTGCAAGCATTTTGTTTTCACAGACTAACCTTGCCTCATAACATGGCCGTGACCTCCTCTTTGCTTGGAGCTATGTCTGCAAGTCCAGATTTACATGATGCCGATAATGATGCCATCGTGTGTAAGTAACTTTTAACAGTTTTCTCCTTCCTTATTTAATTTTACTGTGACTTTATTGTTTTCCAGCTGCCTATTAGACATTACGAGACAGTACGCAGGAGCTTCAGGTAAACAACCAGATCTTGCATCGCAGGCGGAAGCTGTGAGGAGTTCAGCTCGGAGTCGATTGAGAACAAAGAGGGTAAGACTTAGTAGATTAGATCCGTTTTTGGTCAGTTGGACTATTTTTCAGGTGCATTAATAGATGTGATGTGTCCATACGCAGTGCATCGTACAGTACTGATTGTCTTTATTGATTGTTTTTACAGCTGCTGGAAGCGAGACAGAGTGTGCTAGCTTAGGATGAGCTGGACCTTTGGAAGTGCGCCGCCATAGACCTGATGTCTGAGGAGGAAGACGGCACAAGATGGCAGGGTGTCTAGATGGATTGTGGGAACTCTGTCCTTTCGCAGCCGGGAGCTCAGTGAGCTCTGTGCCACGCTGCAGTCAAGATGAGAGGCGATTCTGAAGTACAGGGCAACACACCACAGACATTGGCAAAAAGGCCACCAGTTACCTACAGTTCCGAGGCGGCAAATAGACACTTCACGGTGCTGTAGGATTTTGGGCTTCTCGTGAGCTTCCCGTATACCACAACAAAAAATGTCAGTGTCTCAATAACTTGTCATGTGCCCTTGAGTATCAATTACAGCTTGACAACGACGTCTCATGCCGTCCACAAGTCGAGTTACTGTCTGCTGAGGCATGGCATCCCACTCTTCTAGAAGGGCGGCCCTCAGGTCATTGAAGTCGGTTAGGTTTTCAATGGGATTCAGGTCTGGAGAAAGTGCCGGCCACTCCATTTGAGGTACCCCATTCTCCAGCAGCCGTTCCCATGAGCCGTGAGCTGGAGCATTGCGTCCATGAAGATGAAATTAGGCCTGTCTTTTTCATGCAGGGGCACAATGACTGGATTAATGATGTTATTCAGGTAGTATGGGCTTGTCACTGTACCATTCACAAAGTGTAGGGCAGTTCTGTATTGACTAGACACACCTGCCCACATTGTAACACCACCACCACCAAAGGCTCATCTGGTGACAACAGTGGCTGATGCATAGCACTCTCCTTGACGTCTCCAACATCGTTGGCGGCCATCATTTCTGTTCAACGTGAATAGACTTTTATCAGAGAACAGAACAGTACTGAGGCCCACTGGTCCCTCGTCCAGCTGACGCCTGTGCCTGGTGGTGTGGTCAGGTACCCTTGCAGGTCGTCTAGCACACAGACCACACTGATGTAAATGGTTTCAAATGGTCTGACGTGACACTTGGGTGCCTCTCACCTCCCTTAAATGTGCCTGGAGTTGCGTGGCATTCATCATCCATTTCCGCAGGGCACTGTTCATCAGTGTGGGATGTGGCCAATGGACGTCCACTTCTGTGCCTTTCTGTGACTCTTCCAGTCTTTCTGTATCGTTGTTGCAACCTGCTGATGACACTCAGTGACACTCTAAGCTCAGTGGCCACTTCCGTCTAAGAACATCCTTCCTGTTTGAAGCCTTGCAATGGCAAGGTATTGTTGATCAATTGTTGTGTGTCGTCTTGGTCTCATGATGTCAAAATGTGAACAGCATGATGAGGGGGACTGTTTAAATACCAATTCTTATTGAACAAGGAAATGTATTGGTCGATTCATGGATCAAACACCTGTTGTGAATTTTGATGTAAAGCTCCTTGTTAGAGAACAGCCAGTTGTGCAAAAAGTAATAAAACATTAAACTGTTGGACAGTGCGCATTCAAAAGTTTAGAGAAGGTCACATTAAGTTCATCTATAAAGGTTATAGTGGATTTTAGGTTCATCCTGAAATTTCACCCGAAACCCGAATATCCCTGACTTATTGTGAGTAGTGTATAAAAAAAATCATCGCGGAAAAAAGCAACAGTACAATGAATTAAAAGGGTTTAACAAGTGCAAATTTAATTAACGATGACAAGGATGTAAACAAATAGACCATAACATCAATAACATTCTCCGCAACAAGAAACATTCTCAACATTAACTTCGGAAAATCTGGAAATATAAAAGGTCACCCAGAATGTCACCCCGTGACGCTGTGGACACAGACACTGAGGCTCATTTCATCACCATGGACAGCGCTATGAAATCACGGCGCATTACAAATCATTCACATATAAATTAATTAGCATCATCAATCTACAATACAATTTCAAAAGTTACACAAAGCTTGTAATACAAAGACTATTTTTTAAAGTTGCAATGAAGTGCAAATGCCTCTCCATGCGCAATTACGCATAGCGCAATGAATACCGATGTCAAATAAATTGAAGTCACAATTTTTACCACTATACCTCCTTAATTCTCCACAGGGAAAGGGACAGACAAGTGAACATGAGGAGAATAAAAACCCTCTGAAAAATCCAACCACACACTTATGATACGTTTGATACATTGATTGATTGATTGATTGATTGATTGATTGATTGATTGATCACATACTAAATTCAAGGCAATTTGCGCTGGGACAACCTCCGCAATAAATACAAATTCCCAAATGTCCACTTGGCCAGTAATCTTAATCCCTTGAAATAATAATCAAGGTGTATTATAACAGAGGCCTACCTTAAATAAACACGAAGTCTATTCGTCGGTCTCTCTTTGTGAAGTGGGCGATGGCGGCGTCATAAAGTTTGTCCTTTGATTTGAGCTCCAAAAGAAGTCCTTTCTCTATGGACATCAGTGCCAAAGCTCCCAGGCGGTCCTGTCCAGTACTGTTCCTAGCGTGCGTCTTGATGCGCTTCAGAGCCGAGAAAGACCGCTCCACGGAGGAGGTGGACACGGGGATGGTCAGCACCAGGCAGGTGAGGTGATACAGCTGCGGCATGCTCTCAGTCAGCTCTTTAAGAGTCAGAAAGCGCAGCAGGTCTGGTGGGCTCCTTGCCTCAAAGTTTGCCATGTTGTCCATGACCGTCAGTTCAGTCTTGAGCCTGGGGAGGTCAAAATGCAGCCCGTAGCTTTCCGTGAGGCTCTGGAACTCAGAGCTGGGGAAGTTTTCTCTGTATGAGGTAAACTTCTTGGGGTCCAGAAGGGCAAGGAACATGAGTTTTTCATGATCCTTGAACCTGTTCCTCAGCTGAGTGAGGATGTTGTCCAGGATTTCACTGTGCAGCCGCTGGTACGCTGCGCGCACATCTCCGACTCTCCGTGCCCTGCGCCCGCTGGGAACCCCAACTTCGCGCACAGTGTCCTCATAGATGGAGTCAAATTTTGCCTTTTCTCTCTCTGTGGTGCTGTAAAAGTCATCGATGCTGGACAAACAGAACTGCATGTCACACTCCTTATTCTGCAAGATCCCAAAGAGCACGTCAGAGTAGGCAAACACGGAGTTGAATGTGGCGAGGAGAAAGTAGAACTCGAAGTCCGTCAGCAGTGCAGTGTATCCATCAGCGCTGTGTACAGCATCAGCATCAAAATCATTGTGGTTGTCAACAATGAATTCAAAGAGCTCCAAGAGTTCTTCTCTCCGCTCATACACAGTGCAAACCAAATGTGATGAGAAGTTCCACCATGTTGGAGTCACTCTGGGCAGTCTTCGCTGGCATATTTCATCCAGGAGTTTCGTGCGTTTGGCTGACCTTGTAAAGAAGGCTGCGAGGCCACTTAGGTGGGAGAAAAAAAATGTGCACTCTTTGATTTTGGCAGCACTTTAAGACATGACGAGGTTCAGAGAGTGCGCATAACAGTGAACGAAGAGAGCTTGTGGTATTTTTTCCTTTATTTTAGCTTGCAACCCATTCAGTCCAGAGGCCATGACTGCAGCTCCATCGTAACACTGGGAAATTACTTTATTGGTGCAGGCACAGTCCTCCAGAAACTCCAAAACTTGACGAGCTATGGCCTCTGCACGCTTATCACCACTGACATCACCAAACTGGAAAAAGCGCTCCTTGACACCACCGTCAGTGGTGTAACGCAGGACATATGACATCTGAGCAGAGTTACTTACGTCAGTTGTCTCGTCTACCATAACAGAGACAAAAGGCGTGTTCCTCACCTCCTCCCTCATTGCTTCGGTCATTACATCTGCCACCGATTGAATCAGGTCATTCTGAATTTTGCTGGAGGTGCCGATGAAAACAGTGGCCGAATCCAGATGACAGCGCAGAGGGCTGTCATACCCCGCCAAAAACTCCAGAAGCTCCAAGTAGTTCCCCTTGTTTTCAGAATCTTTACTCTCATCATGTCCTCGAAATGCCAGCTCTTGCTTTCCAAGAAATGTGACGACATTGATGAGACGTTTCAGGATTTCTCTGTTCTGCCTGACCTTGTTGTTGTGGGCCGTAGTATGATTCCGGCGCTGCTCATCTAGCTGAAGATCAATTCTTGTGTCCCCAAAAGTTTTCAAATTGACCATCGCTTGCAGGTGTGCCGCAGAATCTTGATGTCGATGGGCTGACTTTGTCAGATTTGTAAGGCTGACAAATCCGCCGCTGACCCAGGTGGATGACTTGTCAGTTGTAAAAAGTAAACAACTCCAGCAGTACAGCCTGTTTGTTTCCTTACAGCCAGTCAGCCATGGATACCGCTGATAATTTTCAGTCTTGAAATGCCTTTCCACTTTCTTAACCTTTTCTTTTAATTCCAGCTCTGGAGTTGGTCTTCCGTTTTTTATTATTTCAAGTTTTTCTGTGAAGGCCCGCCTTGAAAAAGGCGATGCTATCAAGCTAGCCACAACGTCACTCTCGTCTTCCGCCATTTAAATCAACCGCTCTCACCACTCTGCATAGATTCGCTGCTCGGACTTCATGAAGGCCTACGATCTTTTGTTTAATTCCCGCCCTCTTGAAATCAAACCGTGATTGGTCGATTTGCCCGTCACTCACCACACCAAAACATATAGCTTGGCCTTCCCCGGGATTCGTGAAGTCCTAACCAATGAATGATCTAGCTAACCGGGCCTTAATAGAGACAGACGATTATGATTGGATAACAGGTTTTCAGGACATGAACTTGACAGTAAGCTTAATTTTAGAACATAGATGAGAGAAAATGTATTAATATATTGTATCAAATTAAATGCGATAGAAATAAAAAAAAAATATATATATATTTTTTATTGAATTCTTCATTATTACTATTATTATTGAATTTATTATTATTTCTTATTTATTTAGGCCTTCTCTGAAGGTGTAGAAGGCCCTGAAGGTTCCCCACTGATATATACACATATGTTCAACTGGTCTTGCCTGCTGTACTCAAGCAAGAAACGCTGCATCAGCTCCATCAGGAGCATGGTCACCAGGGCATAGAGAGGACCATTGAGTTGGTCCGGCAACGTGGTTACTGGCCAGGGATGGCCTCAGATATTAAGAACTGGGTACAGCGGTGCGAGTGCTGCCAAGTAGCTAAGGACTCAGGACAGGTTCCACATAATTATATGGGCCACCTGCTTGCATCCCGGCCGAACGAGATCTTGGCCCTTGATTTCACGTTGCTTGAACCCTCTCGTAATGGGCTTGAAAACGTTTTGGTTTTGACTGATGTCAGTAAATTTACTGTGGCTGTCCCCACCCGGGACCAACAAGCCTCAACGATGGCCCAGGTTTTGATCTCCGAATGGTTCTACAAGTTTGGTGTTCCAAGTCGCCTGCACTCGGACCAGGGCAGGAGTTTTGAGAGTCCCTTGATCCACCAGCTCTGCGCTTTGTACGGTGTTGCCAAGTCCCGTACTACCCCCTACCATCCAGCGGGTAATGGTCAATGCGAAAGGTTTAATCGAACCCTCCATAAACTTTTGCGTACTTTGCCAGCTTCCCGGAAGCGGGACTGGGCTTCTTGTCTGCCACAGGTGCTCTTTTGCTACAACACCACACCACATCAGAGCACCAGTGAGTCACCATTCTACTTGTTGTTTGGGCAGGAGCCTCGTCTTCCTGTGGACTTCCTCCTTGGTCGTGTTCAGGATCCAGTGCCTGGTGGGTACAGGACTGGGTTGCTGAACATCGAGCCAGACTTCGAGTTGCTTTTGAGGGTGCTCGTGGGCGACTGTTGGCTGCAGCTGGCAGAGGCAAAGAGAGACATGATCAACGTGTCCGGGATGCACCTCTGCCTGTGGGACAGTTGGTGCACAGTTGTGTCTTCTGCCCCGGTTGTGATGCCGCCCCAGGCTGTGTCCAGCTCAGCGACACCCTTGGACCATGGGGATTCATCACAGCCAGCTCCCTCTCTGTCCCCGGCTGACCAGCCCAGTACCAGTCAGCAGTCCCTGCGTCGAACCACTTGTCCTACTGCTGGCAGTCATCCAAATGTCCACCATCTTCCTCGGACACCTGGCCCTCAGGGCCATGCTGCCAACCGACCCCCGGACCCTGCGTCTAATTCTTAAATGGCTGTTTTCAGACCTTGTTGTTAGTTGACTGTGGTTTCTGTCCATCATCAGGTCGACAATGCAAAAGGGGGGGGTAGATGTGGCCGGAGCACGCTGACTCCTTCTCACAGCGGGGCGCTGTGTTTCTCTGGTGCACTGACTGATGGGCGGGCACACCTATATATAGCAGGTGGTTTCACCTAGCGTGCCCTCTCCTTTTGCTGTTCCGCTTGTCCTCGGTGGTGGCTGTGACCTGGCGTGGCGGAGTGGATGTCAGCGTGGTGAAGCTCAGGTGGTGTGGCTCTGCTGGCGTTGGAGCATCCTTGGCATCTCCGCCACAGACGCACGTTATCTCCACAGATGCACGTTTTCTCTGCAGCGCACAGGTAAGGCGCAGTAAAGCGCACTGCTGCTTCTTCTCCCCACTCACGTGTCGATTGTGTAAATGTGACACAGTTGTCTCTGCTGCAGTGTGGCAGACCGCTGGTGCCATGGGGCTGGGTTGTCCCACTGGAAGCCCTTCTGGGTGTCGTTGTGTTCTCCACGTGGTAAGTCGGCGTTGTCCGCTCCTCGCTTTCCATTTTGTTGTTCCCCCTCCAGCTGATTGCTATTCCTCGGCTCTTTGGAGTTGTGTCGGAGTGGTCATTTGACCTCACAGGCCCGTTGTGGAGCTGGCATCGGGGCTTTGATTGCTGCCCCTGGGAACTTTGTTCATTAATTAATTAATATAATTAATTAATATTATTTGTGTATCTCATATTGTGAATGGGCCTTCTTTGTATTAATTTAGTTAACTTGGTTTAAAACCATTTACTTTATTTGGTTTTTGTTTATTTTCTTATTATTCAATTAATGTATATTGTTTTGTTGTTTTTTTTGAGTGTGTGTGTGTATGTGTGTGTGTGTTTTAAAGTGGCTGTGCTAGACTGTGAGGCCTGTTTATATTTTCTCTTTTTCTTTGTGGACAGGTGCTGTGGGCTCCTGACAGCGACCCAATCCCTGGTGGTGGTCTTTTTCTTCACAAATGTGTGTGTGTGTTACAGGTGCTTTTGTTAATTATCCATCCCTTGATTTGAGTTTGGGCGCCGAGATAGCCCCAGCCCTGTTCACCCCTTCATTTTGGCCACAGTCTAGCAGCAAGTGAGTCAGCCAATGGTGTTGATGATGATGTTGTGATGTATTTAATTAATTAATTGTGAAATAAAATGGAGTTTATATTTTTTCTAAAAACGACTGTGCGACCTGTAACAAAGGTACTTAAATATTTCCTTTAAGCAATTAACTATCTCCTTGGGCGAAACTCCCCAGGTGGCGTTGTTGGTGACACCTTTTTCTACCCTCCACTTGCCACATATATGGACTGAAAAGAGAAAGTGAAAGGAAATGGAGAAAGGACCTAAGAACGGCAAATTCACTTTCAAAACACTGCCAGATGGTTCGGTTGATTGGACAAAAGTTATCTGCACGTACTGTCGACATGAAATGAGTTACCATTGAAGTACGTCAAGTCTCAAATAACATTTGCAAGCCAAACACATGGCAGATGCAGAGAGTTAATCGTGAGTGAACTATGGACAAAATGCGATTAATTACATTAAATTATTAATACACTTTTCATGCAGTGTTGTAGAGTTTTCTAACTATAGTTTAACAAACTGCATCCATTATTTAGTAATACTTTTTTCTAAATCATGGTTGAATTTCCACTTGCAAGCAAGTTTTTTCAGCCTAACATTGTTGGAACAAAGCTGCTAATATTGCCATTGTTATTAAAAATAAATAATCAAATTATTAAAACGGGGCACCATCCTGGAATCAGAGCACAATAACCAGACCGAAAACTCAAAGTTTAAAAAAAAACACGTATGAATAATCCTGGAAAACTACTCTGTACAATATAATAGAATTTATAAATGTCAGCAAATTGTTCGAAAATTTAATATCTGCCCAGACACTAATTAAAACTCACTTTTGATAGCGTGTCTGGATTAAAGGCGTTGCAGCATCTTGCAGTGGCTGTTGAACAGCGGAGTCTATGTGGGGGAAGAAACAGGTCAATCCCTTGTGTGGTCCCTTTTAGTAACAGCTACGTAGGGCAAAGCGGATGCTTCCAGCACCACGTTACAATGGGCCTACGCTGAAACAGTGTTTTTATCTTCTTGGTATATCCGGTCGTTGGGAGGAACTGACAATGGGTTCAGGTGTGCTCTCAGAGAATGGGAGATGCGCGTATTCAAACGTGAAGGGACTGTGACAATCAGCACCACCTACTGGACACTAGGATCAGTGCACTTTATTTTGCTTGCGGCTTTGTTAGTGCAGGGAGGATTTGGGTTGGTTCAGAGGAGGTTCATTGAGGGCGTAGCTCGGAGTAGCTCGGCTCAACTTGACACAAACAAAACAAATCACGCCCTGGTTTGACTTGGCGTGGCCAAATGTGTTGGTGAAAAAAACGGATGACAGTCTCACTCTAGCTCGCTCCACCTAGTCACGTAACACATGCTTCTCTCTTTGCAGCATGTCGCGCATGGTTTAAGCATTTAAGGGAGCATTTTGGCTAATACATTTGATTGGATCTTACATTTTCTCATCTCAGATATAGGCGCATCCCGAGTTTAGTCCGACCGTGTCTCAGGTGTATGAATCAAGTGTCATTATTCTTGGGTTGTAGGTTGGTCCTGGTGATGAAGCTGTCTACCCAACTCTATTTCTCCAAGGGTTGGGCTGCCGTCTTTAATTTGGCTTTGTGTAAACACCAAGTGAATCTTCCCAACTAAAAACGTGGCGTGTTTTACAACAGTCCAATACACATACACTTACTTTTGTTTCAAATATCAAGTAACAAAATTAAGAGGTTGTGTAGAACTACCACTGAAATGCAGGTTGCTTGTTACAGGTACAGGGTAGGGTACATTCAGATCAAAACACAGGTTCTTGCGTTTATTTTCATGAGGATAGTACATGTTGGCTTTGATGGTGGTGGTCGCAATGTAAATGTATCGTAGTGTGTCATGTGTTTTCACTCAGTTTGGCATTGTGCAGCATTTTAAAACACTACTTTTTTTTTTTTTCCGTGGATGCTGACAATCAACCTGACAATCAATCTGCCTCAACCTGGTCGTTTACTGTTACTTTAATCTATCGATGAAAAAAAATAATAACGAGAAGGATCAGCATGCTAGTAGCATAACATCATAGCTTCTCCTTTTGGCAAACTGATCTGCGGGGTTCTCAACACATCACACACAGACCATGAAGTGACACTCCCTCGATCTCACATCTTTGCACAAGCCAGTCTGATCTGAAACACAACACTTCACTGGTATGGACTTCCATGTCACTGTCTCTAACAGCTATTGGTTACGCTATTTTTTCTTTCTCACCAGTACTATGTCATTAAAGCTGTAGTCTGTAACTATTCTTTTGTTATGTTTGCTAGAATTGTCATTATTATCTGACAGTAGAATAAGATACAGGTCTGCTGTGTAAAAATCCACTGCCTGTGGCTGAGAAGTGTAAATCACTCTCATGGATATGCTGCTGGCAGCCCCCCTCCCATCATGCAGCCCATACTGGGCAGTGCCCCTTCCCGTGCGGACACATACATTCAAGCCTAAACTGTAAACAATGGCGGAGAACAGACAACAACAGCAAAAGAGCCGAAGAATGCCCCACCATTGCCCACATCAAAGAGAAGAAATAAGAAGACTGATGAAGAAAAGCAGTGTAAAAAGGAAAGAACTAGACCAAGCCAGAGAGAAAACAAGGATAAATATTGGAGAGTCATTTCAGAGGTGGAGGGAACAGCGAGATTTGTAGGGACTCTAGAGCAGCGGTCCTCAATAGGCGGCCCACCGGCCTCCTGTTTGTGGCCCCCGAACTGTTATTCCTTCACGATGTGTTTTGGTTGGGTCAGCACGTGTACACTGGGACTTGTCTCCATGCCAACGATACACAGACCGCTGGGTCACTCACCGCTGTAAGCGCAACTTTTAACTTTCACATTCATTTTCGGATCAGTTCGCGTATTCACATTTTGCTGGTGGCAAGAAATTGAAAACGGCGTGTCTCCAAGTAAACTGCTGTAATAAAGTGGACAGTGAAAATCGGCGACTCAGAGGAATAAGAACTTTAAATGTGCATTCATTCTCTCACCGACCAGGACAAGACCCACTTACCTTACAGTGCAGCGATAACAAATACTTGGCCTTACATAGTTTAACAAGTTCCAGCTAGTTTCCTCATGTATTTTCATATGCTGAAAGACCGAAACGGACGGGGAGTTTCTCCCGGCAAACACCCTTTCACTCACGGCGCCAAGATTGTTATCATCCTTGTTAAAACTCAACACCATTTAATCACAGAACAAATGACGTGAATTAACCCACAACCATCTTATCATCTTATTCACAAACACATTCACGAACCATAATTACACCAACACCAACAGAATACCCACGAGTCATTGCGCCACAGTCCACAAGGGGCGTTACAATATGCCAGGAGAAGCTGTGATGAAGATTTCCAATTTGAAACGGCATTATGAGATGAAGCATAGGAATTTTGTAGAGACATTTCCTCAAAATTCAGAGATAAGCACAACACAAATAAATGCACTGAAATCGTCATATCAAGCTGCAAGCAGGATTCTTGTCACATCTATGTCACAGTGAAATAAAATAATGCATGACTGAAGTGATGGACACAATGTTTGAAGGCAAATCAAAAGAGGAAATATTCAACTATGTATTTCATTTTATGTTAAAATGGAAATTTCATTTTATTTTAGTTCGTATTTTGTTTTTTAGAATGAAAAGGACATTTTGTTTTGAATATTACAGTATAATTGCATGTGGCCTGACCGACCTCAATACATGGACTTTTGAGTCATTGAAAAAAATCTTTGTGGCCCTTTTAGATTTGTATTTGAGTACCCCTGCTCTAGAGTGATGCTAAGTTAGCAGTTTTCTGCTGGAGAAGTAAGGACCCCTGTTTGATATATGTTTCATTCTATGTTTTAACCACACGTTTATGGTGGCGGCAGTTACAGTAATACTGGCAATACTGCATATGGCTGTACGATGTTGCAGTCGAGCTACATAGCTTGTTGCTAAATCTAGCTTGTTCGCTTGTATGCTAACTCCAGTGTTTAGCTTTGTCTTTTTGGCTGCTGGCAGTTATAACGTTTGTGTTCAGTACGCTCTGAAGTGGCTGAATTGGTTTAGAGAAATAACATTACTCATGCTTCAGAAAGGCAGCATGGCAAAAAATGTTGCACCAAGTAATGATTTGTTGGTAACTCCGTCTATCGCAATGTTGGAAATATTGTTTGCTACTCAGGATATCTACAGTGAACTGCATGAGGCACTGTCTTGGTTTTCTGGTGTCCTCTTTTAGCGTGGTTACAAGCCTGCTTGTGCACAGCAGGCTTCTCTGTGGGGAGGGCTATGAAGGCAGCAAAGAGGAAGAAGCGGGGACCTGGGAGCTGTGCTCATTCAAATTTTCTGACTAAGTCCACTTTTTTCTCAAAACTCCAGACTGCAGGTTTAACTTAGGTCACAATATATCTGGCATAGTGTTTGATGTTTAGTTTCTGTTTAAACCTTCTTTTTTGTTTAACAATCCTTTGGTTTAAGGCTATGTTAATCTCGGTTACATCTTCATACATGATAAAATCCTTATTTGATTATTGCTTGATTAAGCTTAATTGTTGTCTCTACTGTTCTGTGTTACCAACTGTGTTCTGTCTACTGTGTAAGCTGAAAACAACTTGGAAACAATATTTTCATGTGAAGGTTGATTCTCAAAGTGTATTGAATGTGGGATAAATTTAGTGTTGATTTACTTATCCCTGCATTTTAAACCAAAACTCTGCATTCCATCTACCATGTGCTTGTTTTACACATAAATCCTTTGGTGAATGTAAAACATCGTTGTGGATCGATGCAGTGAATTCTTCTCTCTTTCAAAATTAACAGAACACATGAAGTGAATTGGACATGTTAACTTTTAAATGACAATCCATACAAGTTTACAAGACAAACTGGTATGCCAATGTCTCTGAGCAGAGAAACATGACATCACCTTTAGTCCTGCCTGGGTGTGTGTGGATAACCACATACTGCATGTATGCATGTTTGTAATGAAAAAGATTACAGAATGGTCTAGAGATTATGCCTCATCATTGTTTCATATAAAAGCAAACCCAGCAAGGGATGCACACAAGGTGCTCAAATTCTGTTGTGGTAAAAGGAGTGCAAGATATATTGAGGGTGCAATTAAATCTGGATGAACCCTGTGCTCTTTAAAGCATTGTCATATCAGTGTGTGTGTGTGTGTGTGTTTTAAAACACATACATACACATCCCTGTGTGTGTGGAGGAGGAGGAGGCAGCCCTTCTTGGTCTGCTTGTATTGAACACAGGTTATCAATAAAGGCAGAGAAAGTAAGTTCTGTGTCCATGTCTTTGATATATGTGCGTTTTCTAACCTCTGCCCCTGATACCCTGCTGCCTCTATCCCAATGAGCATTGATTCAACTAAATTATTTATCTCTCTCTCTCTCTCTCTCTCTCTCTCTCACACACACACACACACTCACACACCCACACAGAGCAAGACTGAACTATAAATACAAAAATATATTCTATAAAGGTAGACTACAACTTAGCACAGATGAGGCTTTCTCAGAGGTTCCCTGCAGATAAGCCCTTAAGGTGCAATGCATTAAGACTTTTAAAGAGCTGTCCTGATGCAAAATGCTATCCTCAATCCTATTCAAAAAATATATGGTATTTTTTTTTGAGTTTCTAACGATGTTACCTTTGCATTTTAATACAGAAACATGGCAGGGGAAAAGCAGCCACAGACAACACAATATGAGAGATCCCCCTGTAATGGTTAAGGGCATGCCTAACAAACACATTTTTCAGTTGTAGGTTTTCATCTGGCTCCTGGTATTATCTCCCATTGAGTTTGTGACTTCAGAGCTGACAACATCTTTCCCTCTGCAGCTGCTTCAAGTTCAAACCAGGACTTGAAACCCGTAGTCCAGAATCCTGGCTTTGATGCATTAACCAACAACACTACATGGGGAGTATGGTATCAGCAGATGTTGTAAACATGATGGAGCAACAATGGCAGTGACATAAAGGGGATTTAAACTGGAGAGAGACAGCTTTGTCTGAGGGAGAGAGAATAATCTCCTCTTTTTTTTTGCAGTTTGGTGTTATATGGATGCACACAATATTAGTTGATGCTTGATTAGCCGGTGCAGGTCAAACAAGTGTGGCGGGATACTGTGTCTGCCCCTGCCTGCTAAACTGTCACTGGGCACATGGAGTTGCTCCTCAAATGTCTGCTTCCTTCTCTTCCTTGAGCCTGTGGTGGCGCAGCCCACAGCTTGGCATGTCAGCGGTGTAGCCCTTTTCAAGCATGTCTCTTGGCCTGACTCAGAGTCCTGCACGAGTCTTATTTTGCAAACCCGCACCCGCCCGTACCCGTCGTACTTAAAACCGCATCCGACCCGTTTCCCGACAGTAGCACAAATTACATTCCGCACCCGAGCCGACCCGCTATAAATTCATACCGACGCCCGACCCGTACCCGAAGCAAAATTAGACTGACGCAATTTTTAAAAATGAAAGTAAGCCAGCGTGGGGAATGGGAGTTCTGGGAGGGCACAAGAACGCATGAATGAGCTCATATGAAATATACCGTATTGACCCGAATATAGGACGACCCTGATTATAAGACGACCCCTCTTTTCAAGACTTCAGAAAAAGACTGTGATAACCAAAATTCATTCTCAATAACAAACTCACATACCCTCCTGTCAGTCTCTTGGAAGCGGCCGCTTAGAGGACCACGATAAGCTTTCCTCTTACTGTTAGCGTTTTCAGACGATCTTTTTGGACCCGCCATCTTCGGACGTTATACTCCGTGACTCCATATTTCTTGGCTGGCTGAAAGTTGTTTGGCGCCTCCGCTGCATTGACCACCATCTATCTATAAATACAAGGACTCTCTGTCTGTCTGTGTGTGTGTGTGTGTGTGTGTGTGTGTATGTGTCAGTTGGTCAAATATCTCTGCGGATAAGGATCACACTGACCCGAGACTTTCAACATGGCTGCTGCGTGGTTCAGTGGTGTGCATCTAAGCATTTGTTTGGACTGCAATGATACCGTGAATAAATTATTTCATAAATGTTTACAAATTCCGCCGAGCATTGTCCACCAGAGCAACCACAGTCACATGCACATCAGAGCCAATCACTGCACACCGTGGCCACGTGCGCACCAGAGCCAATCACTGCAGAGCTCAAGCCCACGACATACCTGAAGAAACAAGCGGATTTATACCTGCAGCGGCGCGAGCTGGACCGGGATTTTGCTGGTGGTTCGGTCCGTTCTGTTCTGTTCTGTGCATCTAAACTGACTGTTGTGGATTAATGAGATTAAACAAGTCTGGACCGAGTCTGTTCGGGTCTGAGGAGATCCGGAGACGCACGGACAACAAAGTGGAATCAGAATCTGTGGATGTTCATGTGTAGCTAGCCGCTAGCTAGCTGCTAGCCGCTAGCTACACGGCCCACCTCCCGAGGCGATGGACCGGACGCATCGGCATGTCCAAAACCGGACCTAGGGTAAATAATGTCCGCCATGCTTTTTCGCGAACATTGCTGTCATCTTTGCTCTGTGTCTGGTGCAGGAAGAAATGGTAAAAACGGGCTTTTGTCACAAAAGTGTCCAAGCAGCAAGTTTGGTTGTTGAGGAACAGGAAGTTGTGGGAGGGACCTAGGCGGATGATTGACAGGCAACGACGGTCGGTGTGTAGACAGCAATATTGAGAGTTGAGAGATTTGTGACATTTAGCGTGTTTGGAGTGTATAGTTAGTTTGTTATGTAGTGTTTGGTGTAGTGTGTTTAGTGTGTAGTGGAGTCGGTTTTTTGTTTAATGAGTCAGAATAATGAGGAGAAGCTGAATGTGGAGCAGGCAGTCCAGCTATTTATTCAGCTGGAAGGAGCTCAGGCAGACCTGAGCATTGCCTGCATTTAAATGTAAATAGTTACATATAACTTTGTACATGTTTTAAATGTATGCACAAATTTAACAAACAACAATTTATATTTGCATTTTAAGTAAAAAAAAAAAAAATGGTTTGTTAAACATATTTGTGGTTTTCACAGTAAAAAAATCTAACTTTTTCTACTCGGATTTTATGTTTTTTTTGTGATTTTAGGTCCATTGTGTTAATACAGTATGTCAAAATGAAAAAAGAACTGTACAGTCACACATGTGAGGTTGTGCTGAAAGTAATGACACCAAGTAAATAGCTTTTAAGGTGAAATATAATGGCAAAATCAAAAATAGTCAAAAACAGCCAATTATACCCTGGAATATCGGATTTCACAACAAACCTAAATATCCCTGACGTCCCACCTTCAAACACAGCCTCATTTGGCCATCCATGAAAAAGCTGCTTAACCTCCCACTTTTTTTATAGGAATACACTTTTCTTACGGGCACTGCACTAGTTATCTTAAAATCAGCATCATAGCTCCGCCTCAGATGTCTGTTAACTTGCCACCACGTCTCTCCATTTTTCATCCCCTGTCACTTCTTCTCCGCTGTGATTGACAGATAACCCGAGCCACAGTGTCAGTGACGCCTCTACAATAAGCTGGCGCCCTCTGCTGTTGTGGTCGTGTAGCGACCCAGACAACTATCAACGTGTCACCGGTTAGACCCCGATAATAAGACGACCCCACTTTTTCCACATAATTTTCATCAAAAAAAACCTTGTCCTATATTCGAGTCAATACAGTACATGCTTATCATTTTGAAATGCAGGCATATTTTTGTAAATGTGTCGCTAATGATTTTTCTTTTTTTTTGCACCTGATGCCATGAAAATGACAATCGCAATACCCGACCCGCGCTCTCTAGGCGTCCGACCCGTTCCGCACCCGTGTCCGACACAGGACATTATTTTTCACCCATTTCATCCAAATTGTGCGGCTCACCGCGGGTACCCGAACCCGTGCAGGACTCTGGCCTGACTGTGCACCCCAATGTTTGCCATCCCGGCTGCCACTCTCTGAACTGATTGTAGTGATGTGCGGATCGATACTGAAATATCGATACCTCTGATACCAGGTCTTTATGCTCTAAAATCGATTTTCAAATCAAAATATCGATACTTTTGATACTTCAGTCATTTGAGGTAGTGTATATCATTAACAGGAACACAGTGGAAAGTAACTAAACTATTGAGATCTGAGATTTAGATTCTATTGAGAATGATACGCGGTTGGTGGGAACTACTTTTTCTTCCGCCTGGCTATGTGCATAATACATAGCGCAGCGGCAGTGATTTTAAAATAAATAATTACTCTGATGTCTTGTATTGTTTATGAAGCTATGATTTGAAATACACTACTTATTTTAGATTTACACTTGTTGCTACTTTTTGATCCACCCCTTGTCTCACCACACAATAACTTACCGCCAAGGGCCTATAAAGGCTAATCCTGAATACAACAGCAAATAGGTAATTATTTCGATACTGACCTGATTAATCCTGTTGTTAGGTATTGACCCTGACGTGACTGATCCACATTTAATAAAGTCTCACTGTCAAAACCATTATGAAGTTACTGTTTCTGCTACAGTATTAATATTAATTCAGTCATAGCCGACTGCCGACTTACTTAACAACCCCTGGCCTCTTTTTTCTTTTACATACAATTATTTTCAATTAATTCCACATAGTGTGTTTACACATTTCAAATTTGAGAAATGAAAGCACTGATATAGGATCAGTACTCGGTACTTGAAGATACCCTGAGTTGAATAGGTATCAGGAGTGAAAAAGTTGGGTCAATGCAAGTTTTAATAAGAAGTTGCCCAGAGTCCTATAGCCCAGGATTAACTAGAGAAAGTTGTGGGCATGTCTGGACTGATGTCCCTGCACTGATACCTCCTTGACCTTATCCTTGTCTGTTATGGACTGAGGAAATCCACTGCGGGTTGTAACTTCTATGTGGACACTGGACCAGTTGAAATATTTTGGGAGTCAATAGTGTGAGGATACTCCCTTGTACCTTTAGTGTTTCAAGCATGAGCAATCACTAGGCTACTGGTTTGATGAGGTCTGAGTAGGAAACTAGCAAGCCAGCTAACGTTACATTGTTATTTCTGATATTTGCATGCCAGTCTCTAATTTTGTCGCATTCCAACCCTTTGATGGTATACAATGCCCAAAATGTAACTGGTATCGCTCTTCTTATATCAGTGCAGACTAGCAGGGTATGAGCATTGTAGCGTGAAATTGTGAACAAATTGCGAGTGTCCATGCTTTTCTATTTCTATTAGATAAATGGCAAATGGCAATGTGATAAGAACAGGATTGCCACAGTAATACAAGATAAATCACCACAGCTGGACTAGAAATGACTTTACATACAGACTGACAAACAGCTTATAACATATAAGTGTCTTAAAGGGTTGTCCCATTTCATACAGGGAGATTTCAACCACTACCCTTCGTTCTGAGTGGCAAGGAAGTACTCAGAAATGAGTGGTCGACATTGGGAACGGGATTGAGCCATGATATTTATTTGAATATGGTTATAAAACCAGAGCATGGCAGTCATGCTACTATTATGTTTTGGCCATGTAATATTCTAAATAGCATATTTGCATGATAGATAAGTGATTATAAGTACAATTATATATTAAAGCAATTGGTTACTAGCATATTTATGTGAAAAATAAGTACAATTTCGAGAATAGATTCTTTCTTTATTCCAGTTAATTCTATCTCAAAAGTTACAAACTGCTTTTACCATGCAAGGATTCTTTCAGATCATTCTGCATTGAGTTTTAAAATAGAATTTGTAAATCTATTGTCAAATCCCAAACCCTGGAGATTTAACATTATGTTACTCTCAAAAGAGGATTTTACAACTTATATGAAGGCTCATTTATAAACTTTTTCTGAGGTGCACCAAAACAGTGCAACATTCCCATTAATAATATGGGACACACTGAAGGCTTATGTTAGAGGATGTGTCATTGCCTTGTCCTTATCTTTAAAAAAGAAAACAACAAATGAGTTGAAATGCATTGAACAAGATATAGTTAATTTGGAGAGGCAACACTATTTAACCAAGGACCCTAATTTACTAATGCAGATAGATTATCTTAAATTGAAATATAACTCCATTAATACCTACGCTAGCAAATTGGCATTGAAGAAATCAAAGTTATCTTATTTAGAACAAGGGGAAATGGCAGGCAAATTACTAGCTAGATAGATACAAAAGGAATCAGAAGATAGAACAATTGTTAAAATTAGAAAACAAGATTCAAATTAATGATGTCTTCAAATCATATTATGCTGAATTGTATACCTCTACATCACAATCTGAGCCGGATGAGTGTAAATCCTTTTGGGATAATATTTCGCTACCTGTTTTAACACAAGTTGATAGACAAAGTTTAGAAAAAGATATATCTTCAGAAGAACTCCTGTCTGCTATGGCAATACTTCAAAAAAGCAAATCACCAGGTTTAGATGGCCTGCCAATTGAGTTTTATAGTCAATTTTCAAATGATTTATTGCCTCTTTTTCTTGCTATGATCAATGCCCTTTTTTAGGAGAGGCTGTCTCCCTCAGTCTTTATGTTTGGCATCTATAACCCTTCTCTTAAAGAAAGATAAAGATCCTCTCCATTGTGCCTCTTATAGGCCAATTTCAGTTATTAATGTAGATTACAAAATCATTGCCAAGGTTCTAGCACTACGGCTTGAAAGGGTTTTACCTAGTATCATTCATCTAGATCAAACTGGGTTTGTTCGTGGTTGAACCTCTACCGACAATTTACGCAGGTATTTTGATATTCTTTACCATACAAATCAATTAAATTCTCAAAATGTTATTCTCTCTGTCGATGCTGAAAAAGCATTTGACAGAGTTGAAAGGAAATATCTTACGTCTGTCATTAGAAGGTTTAATTTTGGTCCTAAGTTTCAGCACTGGACATCAAGGCCCGTATTCACAAAGACTTTTATCTTAACGTTAGGAGTACTCCTAAATCAGGCTAAAAGTTTTTATGTAGGAGTCTTTTCTTAAAAGTAATTCACAAAGCCGCTGAGACCTACTTTTAGTTATGAAAACAGTGAACTCCTAAACTAGAAGTAACTCTCTGTTGCTATGGATGACGTCATTTTATAAGGACGCACTTAGAAACGGTGACAACGGTGATTGGTTGTTGAGTGACAGGGCAGCCCATTGAAAAGTCATTTAGGCTACGCAATGCATGAAGTGAAAATAAGGAAGTTGCCTACAAGCCCATGACAAAGCCTATGAAAAGATATTGGACAAAGACATGTATTTATGAGGAGAATTAAGTGCCCCCCGAAGATTGCAATGAAAAACATGAATTGCCAATAAAAGCGGCATTTGCTCGAAAAGCTGCATCAAACCACTTTCCATTAAAATTCGGGAATCGTGTGTTGATCCGGGCCATTTCGCAACAATGTCCAGTATATTGTAACGTGTGTCAAAGACAATTTGTGTATTAATGGAATGCAGCTTTTTCCGATTGACAAAAGCCCTATTCGCATGGGACTAGTATAACGTGGGGACCTCCAGTAATTTGTAATAATTGCAGAAGTCGTCTGAGATCTTAATCCTGTGCGAATCTGCCACGTTCGTAATTTGAAAGTAAAAATTCCACCGTGAATTACCTACCATATTTCACCAAACACAGAGGTCATTTGATAATATTAGTCCTGTGCGAATCAGCATCTCTGTGATTTGGGGTCGTTTTTTGTTTTTCTTAAGGTTTTTTGTGTTTTCCACACATTTTTTCTGCCTTTTTCCCGGTCGAGAATTATGGAGGCTGCGTTGGGAATTATGAATGAAAGTTATGACAGCATGTTGGGTGCAAATTCAGGAGGCTCATCAAAAGAGCGAAATAATGTAAGTAAATTTGAGTTAAAACAAAGACTTCGCTTATCCTGTGTGAATGCGCCGCACAAAACACGGACGTGGTGGGATAAATTCTAAATCACTTGAGGTTCCCAGGTAATACTAGTCCCGTGCGAAGAGCTGCATTTTCCCCGTAGACAAATGAGTGTTGCCAAACATTTTAACTCTGGCGTTATTGGATTGTTTCAGTTGGTTTGGGACGTTATTGCGTCCCTCACCAACTCAACCACAACTTCAATCCCTTCGCGGTCCATCCAACATCGTTTTAATTAACACCAACTATTCTAAACCATTTCTGCTCTCTCGGTTGTCCGATGTCCCCTGCATTGTTTGCCATTGCTTTTGAGCTGTTAGCTGCAATGATCAGGTCTCACGATCATATCAAAGGAATTATGATTGGGAGGGAGGAACATCTCATATCTCTGTATGCTGATGATATTTTGTTATATCTCCATGACCCCTTAAATTCTATGCTATTTATGTTATATCTATTTGAAAAATTTGGGAAGTTATCAGGCTACAAGGTTAATTGGGATAAAACAGAACAATTTCAACCATACTTTATTGAGGAACCATCTTCATTGGAAATGGTCTACTAAAAGTATTAAAGTCCGTGTAAAGCAGAAATAAAGTTGTGTTATGAGTTTGTCACACCACAGAAACATGTGTCATTGACCACTGAGCCAAATTTGAAAGAGATAAGTATATAAAATTTGGTCTCAAAATCATGGAAAAACAAGCACTTCTCTCTGCTGTCAAACGCTGGGGGCGTGTCAGTTAGAGGCGCTGAAGCCACGCCACGGGAGGGGAGCCTCCTCTGTGTACTGTACAAAGATGTAACCTACAGTAACAATGGAAGCTAGCAGCATCATCAGACGGACCCAGCCTGACCTGTTTGAACCATCAGAGCCAGAAACTGACTCTGAGTCAGACACTGATAGTTCTCAGCCTTGTTCCTCACAGTCCATGTTTTACATTACACACAAATGTAAAACCCCAGTCTACATATAATTCCTTGCCATAGCTTGGTGCGCATAAAATATTTCCTGTAGATTATCATTGTGCTGTCAGATGGACTCCACTCAGGGAATGAGGCCAAACCATGTCACGATTAAATGCAGTAACATTTGCTAACATTACATGGGCATGGACGGTCGCAGGCGGGCACATAACGTAATGCCGGCAGCGAAGATGAGAGCATGCGCCGTCCAAGCCGGGGAAGGAGAGGGTCGGTTCGGCTCCACTGACCAGCATCAACGGACTCTTCAGATATCCAGACTTTACCTGGTGACAGTTGCTGTAACTATCGGGGGTAAAGTGGACACTGCAGAGACGGGTGATGGTGGTGATTTTGAGCTCCTCTTGACATAATCGATCCACTGTTTCCTTATGTTGTCGTCCTTAGGAAACTTAAATAAGCTAAAAGCGCTGTTACCCTGCACACTGTGGCATCCAGGAAAGATGCACGAGTGATGTGGAGGAGACATGACTGTTTAGCTGACTGGTTAGCTAGCTGCAAACTATTCTAAGAGATGCTATCCAAGACTCGAGAGCAAGCGGAAAAACCACCGGAGCTAATGCGCTGAATGTATACTGCTTCCGCAGCAGGGCTGTGTTTATCCATGATTTCTGACCCACCCATTAAATCCTGAACACAGAAATTTTGAAATACAGTTTGTGAGCCTAGCTCCAAAATTAAATTCTAAATGGTTGAATGGCTTTTTACATGTTTTAAGGAAATACATTTATGACCTTTTTAATGCGTTTGGAAGAAAATGGCTGAATTTGCTTTACACGGACTTTAAGTATTTGGGTATGTTTATTCCGAGAAAACGGGAAGACACCTTTAATTTGAATTATCTACCATTAGTTAATAAGATATCAGAGGAATTAAAGAGAATCTGTCATCTCCAATTTCTCTGATTGATAGAGTTAACATAATTAAAACGTCTGTGTTGCCTAAGTTTTTATATTTATTTCAGAATTTTCAGAATATCTTATTTTCATGGAAAAGAATAGAATCCTTTGATATGTATCCATACAGTTTGGAACATTTACTATATACTGAGTTCAAAGTAGTGGATAAAATTACCAAGAATCCTGGTATTTTAAACAGCCTCAGCATTTGGAAGTTGTCTCATAAACTGTTAAGCTATACGATTTTTCTTTCTCCTTTTTCTCTAATTTGGAAGAACCCAAGTATTACATGCTGTATGGATGACACTTTTAAATTATGGTATGATGAAGGTATCCAAGAATTGTGTCATCTGTTTGATAATGGGATATTTCTTTCATTTGCTCAGCTGCAACAGAGATATGGATTCCCTCCTTCCCATTTATTTAGATTTTTTCAAATAAGACATGCATTAGATATTGAAAATGGTTCTCTTCAAGAAACCACACCATCAGAAATTGATTCTATATTAAACAATAAGAAGCAGGACAAGCAGAAAATTATTTCTAATTGATATCATGTCTTTATAGATTGTTCTGTAGTAAATAATGATAATGTAAGACAAAAGTGGGAACAAGATCTTCATATGGAAATTCAGAAAGAGGATTGGTCTTACATTTGTAGGCAAGTTCATAAATGCTCTTACAATTTAAGGCATAAACTAGCTTTATTTAAGATGATACACAGGATTTATTACACTCCAGAGAAACTACGTGAAGTGAACAGTGAGATGTCATTTCTCTGCTGGCATTGTAAGAAACAAAAAGAAACATTTTTTCACATGTTTTGATCATGCGACTCACTTTCCTTTTTTTTGGAATTCTGTTATCCAGTTGATATCTCAATGTTTACATGTGTCCATTCCATTGTCACCTCATTTATGTCTTTTGGGAATAACTAGTATGTTTGACAAGTGGAATAAACATCAAAGTAGGTATATACATCTTGCTATGTTGGCAGCCGGGAAATGTATAACTTTAAAATGGAAAGAATCCGAACCCCCAGTAATAGTGCACTGGTGGAATGAACTTTCAAGCTACCTCACACTGGACAGTATATATTACAGGAGTAAAGGCAGATCCTCAGACTTTTTAAAAATCTGGCAATCTCATATATAATTTGCCTTTATGAGTGTTCTGGGTCAATAGAAGTCATAGCAAAAAACGGTATGATCCGAATGTAATAATTTATGTTGTTGTTTTATTGTGGTAGTTGCTTTTTATTGTGAGTGGGTTATGTTTGGATATTATTTTGGTTCTTTGATTGTTGTATATAAAATCTATAACAAAAAAATAAAAAAATAAATAAATCTGTCTAATATTCTTTTGACACCCCCATAAAATGACACTAAGCATTTGTGCTGTAATTTCAATGAGGCAAGCAATATCACATGTCAGTATTCTCCTCCACTATCTTCTGAATTGCTGAAAATTGTGAATTTAGTTTTGTTGGGTTTAGTATAATGCCACCTTTAGACTCAAAAACATCTATAGAGGATGCATTACATATGTATTACCTTATTCAAATTGAAATGAGTGACCATTTTAGAGGGTTCACACACAGGCCTCTGTTCGGGTTAATTCAGACTTGTTTATGATCAAAGTTATACAACTGCAATTTAAGTCACTTTTGGGTGCAATAACTTTCACATTGAATGTCAAGTCTGTGTTTTAGCAAAAAAAGCGTGTATGTTTTCAAAAACTACTGAGTGGGCGTTACATGACATAGGCTAAATCATTTACATCTCTGGTTCACCCCAAACAAAGATAAAACCTTACAGTAATCTCACAAAATCATGTATTCCAAGTATATAATCATGTCAATGCAATTTAGACAAGTCCAATGGATTCATACACCCAGAAAACATGGGGTTAGACATCAAGATTACATGGCTAGGTCAAATAATGAAGGAGTTAGGATATTTCAGGGGTTCCTGCCCATCTTGGACGCCATCTTGAAAATTACACATTTCTAGTGGTCAAACTTTGGTAAACTTTTAGTATGTTATTAAGGACACCCAATACTACAAAAAACAGCTGAGAAACCTTTTGTTAGAATTTTTTCAGGGTTAGGTGTTTTTTTTTTCATATATGCAGCCGACTAATTAGTCTTTAGATATGTTTGTATAAATACTGTTTGCCACCACGGCTTCCCCATCAAATACTGGCTGACCTGCATTTTTCCAAATTGGACCTTTAAACAAAAAGTCTGGGTACTTCTTCCACCTCTGATATTTTCTATGTTAAACATGCGTCAGAATTAATTTTCCGCATTTCCAGTCACTATGACTCCCTCTTTCTTTATTATAATTTATTGCATTGCATAATTCCATAGTGTATAAACATATTGTAAGCTACAGTAGATGTGTTCGTTGATTAAGTTTGACTGTCAAGAGGCCATCAGAATATCAACCGTTGTCGTGACGCTCCATTTTTGTGTTCATGGTGACAAAAATGAATAAAAATGTTTAATATTTCATTAAAATATCTGTTTTTATATACAGTTTCATCTTCCAGAACTAATACATCTGTAATTAATGAACATCATAATTCAAATATGTAAATATTTTGTTTTAAACATGACATTTGTCCCCTGGCGTGACTGTCCGGGGTAGCGTTGCTTATCTTAAAACTACTGCAATTAAATGAAAAATAAGTCTAAATACATTGAAATACTTGAATAGATATTATAGTAGTGATAACTTAATGAAACTAAAGGTTATAAGTCTTAAGGTCTCCATTTAGAATAATTATGACACATTACATTTTGTCCACAAAACTGGTGTCCACAAAACTGGTGTCCACAAAACTGGTGTGACGCCATTCTGTAGATATAAAATGGGCATTAATTTGGGCACCCTATTACTGAGAGGGGCCCTTCTTCATCCAGGAAGTACAGTAGACCTCACTGGAGCACATGGACTGCACACAAGGTGAGTTCTGTCTCCATCTCTGACTGTTATTGCAGACACACACCACTACATTCAGAATTGAGTTAGCGTGATGGCGGACAGCCAAGAAACTGTCCGTAAAAGACAGAGAATGTCCAAAGTTTAGGATCATTCCACACTTAAAAAAGAACATACAAAGTGCAACGTGTCTACTGCAAAGCCGAACTGGCGTACTATGACAGCGCGTAAACAATGATTCACCATCTGAACTGAAAGCATCCAGTTGTTCACACCAGCTCACCAAGCGTCGCCGACACAGCTAATTCAACGTAGCCTTCCATCGCTAATTAGAACATATGGTATTTGTAGAGGCTGTAGCCTGATGTTTGTATGACTCGATATCATGTTAAAATGTGGAAACTAATTCATGTTAAATTGCAAGAGAGTAATAGCCTACACCAAATAACTACTTTCCACACCCACCCACCGACACACACACACACACTCATCTCGTCTGTCTCACTCTCTCTCATGCACGGGTGCACACATAAACAAACACACACCTTTACTTAGGAATAGTTGGAATAAATACCTGTATGTTTTTTTTCAGGAATAAAAGCCAATTGCTTGGTCTATTTAACAGGCCTGTCATTTTCGTTATGCATTTGTTGGTATTGTTGTTTGACAATGCAAAATTATTTTTTTATTAGATTACTCGAATCCAAGGGATAACAGGTAGAATACTCGATTCTAAGAAAATTTGATAGCTGCAGCCCTAGTTGAAAGTGAGAGGCTGAGATGACAACAAGCAAAGGACCAGGAAGCATAGGGAGAGGCTGAATAAAGATCCTCAGAGGAAGAGAACATTCCGAGAAAGAGATGCAGAAAGTACATTTGACAAGCAACCAAAAGTTGATTTTACTTGAGTTGTTCTAAAAATGTGACTGAATTAAATACAGAGAATAGTAGTTTTAACTTTGTATCCCGTATAACTTTTAACTTAAAACTTTTACCTTTTCATTTTAGTGAATTTTAAAATAAATCTGAACAAGAAAAGTAATAAGCCAGGTCAAATTTATTTACATGTTTATGTTATGTTGCTAAATGTTACGATGGCTCCTAAGTCTTTTTTATGGGAATGTTGGTTTATTCTTCTTTCTCCTGACTTTACTGTACAAAAAACATTTGAACTTTAAGTTGTAACTTTATTCTAGGGCTGTCAAAGTTAAAGCGTTAATAACGCGTTAACGCAACATCCCGTTAACGACGTTAATTTTTTAAATGCGCGATCAACGCTCGGTATATAGAAAAAGAAACGCGCATTGTATGATTTACGGCCGTTGGTGGCACCTGTAGTCTTGATCCAGACGGTGGCAGAAGAATAAGGAATGGAATCAGAAGAAGAAGAAGCGGTTCAGGGAAAACACGGCAGACTGAAAAGCAAGGAAATGGAGAAAGGACTTATAAATGGCAAATTCGCTTTCAAAACACTGCCAAATGGTTTGGTCAATAGGACCAAAGCTATCTGCACGTACTGTCGACATGAAATGAGTTACCGTTGAACAGAGACAGAGAGAGAGAGAGAGTGTATGTGTGTGTGTGTGTGTGTGTGAGAAAGAGAGAGAGAGAGTGTGTGTGTGTGTGTGTGTGTGTGTGTGAGACAGAGAAAGAGTGTGTGTGTGTGTATGTGTCTCTGAGAGAGAGAGAGAGAGAAAGAGTGTGTGAGAGAGAGAGAGAGTGTATGTGTGTGTGTGTGTGTGTGTGTGTGTGTGTGTGTGTGTGAGAGAGAGAGGCCGATTGCGTGTGTGTGACAGCGATAACGTGTGTGTGTGTGAGAGAGAGGGTGATTGTGTGTGTGAGAGAGAGAGACAGACAGAATCAGGTTCCTAACTGAAGTACTTTTTCACTTGTATTACAGGTACATAAGTGAACTTCTGGGAGGAGAGAAGTTTCCTCAAAAGTATTAGGAACATGAAAAAAATACATTTACATATGTTTTCCCTTCTCCAAGTGTGGTGCGCCAAGGTGATCCAATGTAAATTGGATCATATTATTTATCATAATTAATAATTATCCCTGATAATCATTAATTATTATTGATCGCCAAATTTAAACAAAAACTCTGTTTTAATGTTGCATAAACACTACTTAATTGTGCCTTGTGTAATGCAAGGCCCAAGAACTTACTAATGTAGACTAGATTTAGTCTATGGGGTGATATGAATTCGGGCTGCTGCGTTAATTGAATGTAGACATATGTCACAACAATGTCACTGCCTATCCTGGACAGATATCTCATGGCATGTTATTGAAATATCAACATTCAAAAACTGCTCTGACTATGGTCATACTTTCTCAGCCACACATTTTTTTTTTTTTTAAAAATGCATAATTTGCTCTTGTAACAGCCCATATAGTTATAGAATTAGCTATTCCCCAAAACATTATTGCAATAGCACGAATATTTGAATGAGGATTTGAATGCAAACCAAAAAATAAATAAAAATTAAAAATCCCATTAATAAGATGACAAAATTGGAGGATTGTGCATCCGTGACAGATATTTCAAGTTTGTTTATTTGTTCATAAAGGAAAAACAATACCAAAATCTAAATTTGTGTAGATTTGCTTTTAACTATATTTCACTGTGAGGATATCAAAGCTGTTTTGGACAAAAAAAAATACCCACCAAACTGTTTTAAATAAATAATACATTAAACAGTCATGGGAACAATGCCTGACAAACAAACTGTTTTAAAGTCATATTATCTGTCTAGAAAAACATTCTAATGAAGGTGGTACAGTTTGCCAAGGTTTCAAGGTTGTGCCCTTGGGCCTAGTTTGACTGAACAGAAGTCAGGAGCAAAAAACAGAGGAAGCAACAAAGAGATATAGGGGAAGTCAGAGAGAGGCAGAAAAACAGACACAGAAAGAGACTGCAGCCAAAGTAATGAGCATTAGAAAAGCAGAGCAAAGATGAAAAGACTACCTCCATGTTTTATTCATATAGTTTGTTTTTAGCCTGTCGGCTCACATTATCTTCTGTGCACGCACATACACATATGCATTTAGAAGAGTTTGCACAAGATGCTTTTTCCAAAT
This sequence comes from Sparus aurata, assembly GCF_900880675.1. Lineage (NCBI taxonomy): Eukaryota > Metazoa > Chordata > Actinopteri > Spariformes > Sparidae > Sparus > Sparus aurata. The sequence goes on from NC_044190.1 coordinate 12,174,706, forward strand.
ACAGAAAAGTATGACCGGTTGAATGGCAATTTACAGGGCAAATTACTTGAATCCTTGTTGGAAGCCATAGACAACCGAATATTGAGTTACTTTCCACATTTCCAGTTAATTTCAATAAAACAGAACCTTCATTTTATCCTGTAAAATGGGCAGAACTTAAATATAAAATACAAAAAAAAACAAAAAAACATAAATGAGTCTTGAGTAAGAACTATTGATAATTGCCTCATCCCTTTATGTCAAGAAAAGTCAATATGTACACTGGCACAAACGTCCATGTGTCCATTTGCACAAATAAACCTTACTACTGCTGCAAGAATCTTTTGACCACAGATGCAAAAACTAAAACTGCAGGTGTCTTATCAAGTAAATCAAACAAGTAGTGCATGATATTACATACTCAATATAAGGAATACCTATTAGTTATTGATGGGATGGGACTTTATCACAGCAAACATTGTAACTAGTCATAGCAGTCATGTAAAAAGTACAATATTTATTTATAGTGTAGTTAAAGTATAAAGTAATGGAAAATGGAAATACTCAAGAAAAGTAAAAAATACCTCAAAGGTTTCCTTACATACGGTGCTTGACTAAATGTACTTAGTTACATTCCATCCCTGCACATTACTTACATTTCTTTGAGCTCCGTAAATCAGGCAGTGCCTTATAGGACTCCTCCCTAACTGACATATAGAAAAAGCACATTAACATAAACATATATTTTTTAAAGGAAAACGCAGGTTATCACCAAATCCATTGAACATTCACTTTAATATTTATGATATTAGCAAATGCAGCCTGATAGAGAAATATTTGCTGTATAGAACATGTTGAATAACTGACTCGAGTCAGAAATAAATCCTTTAAACAAATACTGATAAAATTAAACTTTTTGCTACAAAAACATGCATTCACTGTTAAAAGACAAAGTCAAAAGGTAGACAAAGTTAGGTCAACTTTAGTCTTAAGAAGGACTACAATAAGAAGCATTCAGTCAGTATTAAGCAAGAGGCTAATCTTTGTAAACTTCGTGCTAAAAATTCAACAGCTTAAATACAATTAGAAAATATGAATTACTTCTTAGTCAATTTTGTGACTTTGTCACAGCCTTCCAAATTACCATAAGAAGCAGTGGTTGGGCAACGCCCATTAGACTGTGTTTTTTGCTCCCCATTTCTATTCTCAGGTTTTCTATCTGCCATTATCTTTGCACTCACGGTGAGGGAAACTCACTTGGTTGCTCCAAAGAAAACATAAAAAATCCCATTCAGTCCATGTAAACAGAACAAAAAAAAAATTCAGAGGTAGGGAGGTTACAAACAATACAATCAGACTAAGATTTGCTGCACAGGTGACACAATTGGTGATAAAAAAAATCTATTATTTCAAATTGTGTTTTAGTAATGAGTTATTGACTTACAAATGAAGCAAGAGAAACCACTTCAGCTGCTAGTGGAAGTCAGTCTGAGCTGTCACACACAAGTATAACAAGCAAGTATACAGACACATTTCATACACACACAGTCACAGTTTGTATGCAGTTCTAAGGTCAGTCAGGGAGATCCTGCTTTGGCTAAAAAAAAATGTCAAAGTTGAAGCAATGGCAAGAGGACGGACTGCTATTGTTGTATCTGCCCTTGACTTGCTTGTCATATAGAGCTGTATGTTGGAGTGAAGGGAGACATCAACACAGTGACTTTCAAAAAAGTCGCTCCCATTCTGCACCACTTGCACACCTTGTTTGCCTCCAGATTGTGCTTGGGGTGTTAGTGTACCTGTCATACACAGTACCTGTGTGAGTGTCTTTTTTTAGCCTGACTGAGTGTGTGCAGCGATGTGTTATCCACCAGAACATGCAACAGAATCATTACAATGATTTTCCTTAAAGGCACAATCAGTGATGAAAAGGCAGGGTTTGATTGGCAGATCTTTTAAAAATCGGACTAACAGAGGATAATAAAAACATTGATACTGCTGGTACCTGTAACTTTAAAGTATCCATCCATCAATTTTCTTCACTGCTTATTTTATTAACCCTCTGGCCTTGTTCGTTTTTACTACCCTCTCAGCTTGTTCGTGGCCAAAAATGGCCACCAACAGATTGAGTCTTTAATTTTTGGGATTTTGTATGTTTTTTGATGCTTTTTCTGCATAAAATGTTTAATTAATATCAGTTCTTGTCATAAGTACAAAAAATGTATTCATTTTTAATTTTTTAACCCCTCAAATGCCAATTTGTTTGCACAATGCGCTTGTTGGAAAACTACCACAAAAATGATTACTGCCTATCTTCTCAGTGCTACCGGTTTATCTTGTATTATCAATAACACAGTCTGAGATATGTAACTGATTAACAACAACATTGATTATTATGCATTGTTATTTTTGTGCAGGGAAGGCAAAGTAGAAAAAACTCCCTCTCAGCTTGTTCGTGGCCAAAAGTGTCCACCTCCTGTTTACATTTTCAAAATGCTATAAAACTAATATATATATTGAAAAAATTCCATTTTTTTTTACCAGTTTTTTAAATTTGCATCAGTCCTGGTCATGAAAACTAAAATTTCATTCAAATTCAGAATTTTAACCCTTTAAATGCCTATTAGATAACATAATGCTGATGATTTGTAAGGGAGAATAGCATTAAATCAGCATGTTTTTACAAAATAATACATGCTACCTAAATTATTCTTTAACCAGCATTGCAGCTTAATGTGTGTCAATAATAAGCAGTATCAATGATTTTTATGCTTCATTAGTTTTTTGTGCAGTGACAGAAAAACATAAAAACTCCCTCTCAGCTTGTTCGTGGCCAAAAGTGTCCACCTCATGTTTACATTTCTAAAATGCTATAAAACTAATACATATATAAAAGAAATTCCACTTTTTTTTCCCAGTTTTTTAAATTTGCATCAGTCCTGGTCATGAAAACTAAAATTTCATTTAAATTCAGAATTTTAACCCTTTAAATGCCTATTAGATAACATAATGCTGATGATTTGTAAGGGAGAATAGCATTAAATCAGCATGTTTTTGCAAAATAATACATGCTACCTGTATTATTCTTTAACCATCATTGCAGCTAAATGGTTGTCAATAATAAGCAGTATCAATGATTTTTATGCTTCATTAGTTTTTTGTGCAGTGGCAGAAAAAACATAAAAACTCCCTCTTAGCTTATGCATGGCCAAAAGTGTCCACCTCCTGTTTGCTTACAAAATGCTATATACAAACACTATATACTGAAAATATTTGCTCCTCTTTTTCAAATTTGACATCAGTCCTGATCATGAAATCCAAAATTTTAATCAATTCCAGAATTAACTGGGTCGTTTTCCCATGTAAATCTCCATGCTCCAGGCATAGGAGGTTGCCACATCACAGGTGAACCAGATTTTAATGCCATACTGTGCAGGCTTGTTGGGAATATATTGTAGATGTCAGTGGTGTGCATGGGGGGGTGGGTAGTGGCCTAATTGTTGGAAAATGCCCACTAAAGTGCCCTCTTGGGTGCCAAAATGCTTGCTAAAGTGCCCTCTTGGGAGCCAAAACGCGCGCTGAAGCACCATCTTGGGAGCCAAAACGCGCGCTGAAGCGCCCTCTTGGGAGCCAAAAAGTGCGTTAAAGTGCCCTCTTGATTGGCAAAACACAACAAACTGCCCCCTTGGCTGGTTAAAACATGATAAACTGCCCTCTTGGGTGACAAAATCAGCCACTAAAGTGCCCTCCTCGGAGCCAAAACGCGTGCTACTGTGCCCTCTTCAGTCGCAAGAACTTGCTGTATGTGCCCTTTTTTTGCCTTTCGCCCCTGCCTTTCAAAAGGTCTGTGCACACAACTGGTCGAAGTCCACAATGACCTATGAATGCAACATGCTGCTCGTCAACACACACACATCAACCCCTGGATTAAATAAGAGGGGGAGGCAAGCAACCCACTTTTCCCACAGGATGCAAAATGCAGCGACTTTATCATTCCTGAAGCGTCCTGGGTGGGAGAGCCTGTCATCAAAGCAGATGTTAGCGCTGATCTGAGTGAAGCTGTAGAGGGGCATCGTGGCACAAAACGTGGCCCGTCCTGTCTTGGCATCCCACAAGCCACGTGTTGCTTCATGTCTTGAGCGGTAGACGCCAGCCAGAATCAGAATCCCAATGTAGACTCTCATCTCCACTTCATCCACATTCTTCCAATCCTCACACCTTCGCCTCCCATGCAGGTTTGTGTTGGTGCACAGCAGCTGAATGATCTCCTCTGTAATAAAATGGTCAAAGGCAGACCTCAGGTTGCGTATATGGGCAACTGCATACAGGGTGGGCCCTGGGGTGAAACCAGTGGATACTGGATTGTGGTGCAGGGTCTCTTCAGCAGTGGGAAACCACATTATTTTCCCATGACGAGACACCCACTCACCCGCCAGCCCCTCTGTCTCTGCCATCAGCTGATCGGCCTCCATCGCTGTGTCTGTACCGTCCTATTCCCCTGAGGAAGAGGAATCAGGCACTGGCTGGAAGTCGTCATCAGTGGTGTTGCTGTCATCCTCTGAGGAAGGTGTCCCATCATCTTCAGGAGAGGACGTGTCCTCATCTTGGGTAGAAGATTTCTCCTCCTCAACCGCAAAGGATTTCTCTCCATCTTTACTCTCTGAGCCAATCACATACTCAAGTGCTTCAGTCAGGGCATATGACCTTCTTGCCATCTTGCAGATAAAGAAGGATCTGGGAGCTGATAGGCTCACTTATAGCATTAGTACTGACTGCACCTGCAAAAACTCCAGGACAGATTTATAAACAGTGTCAGACTTTGTTTTTGTTTCCCCAGAAGCCAGAGGTCAAGATGACCTGTGATCCTTTTTTTTGGAGAGCAGCTATTTGAGAATGTAAAGGCTATTGTGTAGTTGTGTGTGGCATTTTTTTATGAAAAGATCAAAGTTACAGGTGTTTTCAACCTGTGCATCACAGCCAGGTTTGCCTTGGAAACTCAAAGCTCAATAACCTGTACCAAGAGAAATTCACCAAAACTTGTATGGTATGATACACTGTAATTTATGTCACTTTATCTTGCTAATACTATTTTTTTTTTTATGCACAAACACACATCATTACCTGACATCCTTAGGATCACACCTATGTCAAAATTGTGTCATTCATTTGCTCCATTGGAGTGCAGGAAGCCATCATACGCCCCTAGTGGAAACTAAGAATATTAACTGAAATTGCTCCCTTGCCCAAAAATGGAAAATGACACAATCTGGTAAAAAACATTAAAAACTAAAATTTTCAAGTGTTGAGTTTAGAATGAAAGCCATTTTACCTAAATTATATGATTTTATACTGTAAATCACAAGGAATTAAAAAATGTGGTTTTAATGGGTTTCAATTGGCCAAAAGTGTCCACGATAGAGCCATAAGGTACAATTGTAGATACACAGTATAATATTGACATATTTAAAGAGCAGGTTTTGAAAATTGAAAGATCAGCCAAAAATCCAGACCCTTGGGAAATATCATTCCATATGCATTAACACAGCTAAAATGATCAACAAAAAGGAAGTGAGGTGGATACAAATGGCCAGCATAGAGTCCAGAGGGTTAAGAGTTATCGGGAAATGGTGGTAGGGTTCAATTTAGATAATCAAGTCTCTAGTTCACTTACCTACAGCTCACCTAACTACATACAGTTAAGCTCAGGGGACTCATGCCAACATGTTCTCACTCCCAAACAGAAGAATGCAGCAGCTTGGTCAGTGGCCTTAAGCTTCAAAGTAGATCAAATCAGTTTGAACTGACAGTACCGTTTGCTTAGAGATAGGCACATAAACTACTTGGTTTCAGAAGAGATCATACTTTGGCTTAGCTCAGCATGAAGAACCGCCTCTTTCGTTTCTTTTGGCTTTTATAATTAGGCCAAATTTTGAAATATTATAACCCTATGGTTGGAATGAGTAAACACGCTGTATATCAATTTAATTTGTCAATTATCATACTATGATCAGTCCCATAATTTAAAGAGCGTAGGTTACCTTAACGTCTAATATACAACATTGAGCCTCACTAGATGCTAGGAATCAAGTGTAGTAAAGATGCCTGAGCGGAGTCAATCCTTTCTATAGGTCAAACTCTCCATGCCCTTGTGGGGAAACATCCAGTATGACTGTCCAACCAATCCAACGATCCCAGACTCAGATCTTTTCTTACTCTTTCTACTACTGTTCTTGAGGGGCACTTCAAGAAGTGATGTGTCAGTAAGGTTGGTCACTTACGTTCAGTTCAGCTAAAATGGGTTCAAGGTCAGTGTTCTGTGCAGGCCATTCTGGGTGTTTCACATCAGTCTGAGAAATTTCTCGATGGGAACGCTGATTTGTGCACAGGGCATAATGTTGAAGCACAAACTGCTGCCACAAAGTTGGATGCAAACTGTTCTTTGAAATAACAGTGTATTACACAGCATTAAGATTTCCTCTCGCGAGAACTTAGGGTTATAGCCAGAACCATGAAAAAAATCCCCAGGCCAAAAGTAGACAAAAGTATGTACTCTCCAGGTCCACATATCTTCTAAATCCAGCAGCTCACTCCACCCTGACCAACTGTCTGGTTGCGAGCCAGCTTTCTCAAAGTAAACTGTGATAAATCTACTGCGATCACTATTGATCCTCAAGCTCTCACCTAAACCACACACCACCTCACCTTTGACAGCTCCCCTCCATCTCCTTCTGCACACATCAACAACCTCGGATTACCCTTGGGTTTTGGTTGCATGCAGTACAATATGGTTATAGCAAGTTTATTGACAGATATCACAATTGCAATATCATTAATGAAAAGTAGGAATTATGATTTCTGTATCATATCTTCATTTTCACTGAAAAACATATGAAAATCAGGATGGTGTGACATTTGTTGGGGTCTGTACCAAACACAAATGTTTTAATACATCTTGAGAACAGGATTTGTGGGCCAGGACATCTCTGCAGCACTGCAGTACTTTTCACACCATTTCCCTTGATCATAAAAATTAAAGCTTCTACTATTTGGATATTGCACTTGGTAATATTGCCACTACAATAATGTTTTAATTAATCATGCATCCCTATTTGACAGTATGCTCTTATTACTAAAACAGCTTTTTCAGCTTAAAAAAAAATCATCTTTTCCTCTCCCTTTCTGCTGCAAAAATTATCTTTGCCTTCATCTCATTGAGATGACTGCAAGAGCATTTTCTGTGGTCCATCCCTCAAAGTCCTCAATAAACTCCTGCGCATCCAGAACTCTGCTGCTTCCCTCTTCACTCACTCCCACTCTCACCACCATATGTCCTGAAGAACCTCTGCTGCCTTCTTATCCCACAAGAGATTGAATTCAACCTCAGAGCCCTCAACAAACAGGGCTCCTCCTGTGTTACAGACCCTGTCCAGCTCCTGCACACACCTCCACAGCTTCTATTCCTTTGACACCACCCTCTTGTCCCCACTCTTTTGGACTAAAAATATGGAAGTTAAATCAAGTCATTAATCAAGAGCATAGATTTTCAGTTTGAGAGCATGATTTCATTCCTTTTCAGTGACACAGCTCATTCGCGTGCTCAGATTTTTTCTCCTCATGCTCACATTTTGTGCTTGCATTTAAATTTCTTCTGCTTTCTTTCAAAATGTCTGCTTAAAGTAAAAAATCACATGCCTGTGTTCACATTTCTCCTTCTTGCAAACAAAAATGTCGCTCGCATTCAAATGTGCCCTCTGCGCGCTCAGATCTAAGTGCACGCGCTCAGAACACACACCTGCTCACAGGTCAAATTCTGCTCTCGGAACTCTCCTCTGCTCACGGATTTTTCGTGTGTATCAACACTATCAACCAATAGAAGGCCGGCTACTGTTGACCAATCAGATTATCCCCGCTTCTTTGCGGATGCGTTCGCTGTACTTCAAGGAGCGTCGCATACGGACGGGCACTGTTTCTACCGGGTTTATCTACTTCCGTCCTCCAGGCTGTTAAATGTGGTGGTTCCCTTTATTTTATGACGACTTTTGGAATAAAATATCAGTTAATCAATACACGAGCGCCCATGCTTTTCATTACAATAGCTACATCAACATAAAGTAGAACAATAGCGACTCTACTTTCGCCATATTAGCCAATAGCCAGCTACCCAGGCAGCGGGATATGTTATATAGTATAAATACTAAAAGGGTAGCATGTTTGACACGATAGTACAGCGGTTAAGAACATCAATTTATGATGCTTTTTGCATCATGGGACGCTGGTTCGCATCCCGGCCCGGCCGGCACCCTCGCTCGTGTAATGAATGAAAAATATTCTATCATCCCAGCGTATTTTTCATTACACCTTTTTAATCACGTATGTTTACCCACCATCTCTTGTTAAGCGTTTGTCAGGGGGCCCATGAAGGAAGAAGAAGAAAAAAAGAAGAAAAAAAAAACAGCTGTCCAGAATTGCCACAGGCCCTGTTTTTGTGAATGAAATATCTGGGGGCGGGTCAGTAAGGTAACGCTGAGTGGCCTTGATGCCTGTCAGTCATGATGAGTCGCGTCTCGTCACCTCTCTGCTGTGTCTGCAGCTGAGCACTGTGATCCATGTCTCTCTCCCCGGCCGAGCGAGCTATCATACCGTAAAATACCAAATAATAGCCGCGGCATTTATTTGTTTCAATCACTTAACAGACCAGGCATTTATTTGGGACAGGCGTTTAATTCCTTCCTCTCAAAATCCGGAATGAAAATGTCACAAACTTCGCCAGCTTCTCGGTGAATTCTCTTCCTCCTGCAAGTTGCGGCGGAGGAAACGAGTCATCCAACTAGCACTCGCTGCAAACTCCTCATCTCTGCTGTCTGTCACTCACGGTTTTCCAGAGTTTTCCTCTGCATATTTTACGACAGAAAGTTTGAATTTCAAGTCATACTTTTTATTTTGTTGCTGCACCGGAGCCATGGCGATCATCAGTGTGATACTAACTGACAGAAAGCAGCACAACGCGTGAAAAAGGCGAAGAAGAAAAACGTGCAGGGTCAGTGGTCACGTCTTCTTCCTTGATTAAAAAAGAATAAATGAATTAGACCCAGCAATTATTTGGAACCAGCGGTTATTTATCAAAATATACACCTGCATCGGCGTTTAAAGGGGACCCTGCGTTTAATTGACACGCGGCTATTATTTGGTAATATACGGTACATTTACACCCAACTCTGTACGCCGGGCCGGGATGCGAACCAGCGTCCCATGATGCAAAACGCATCATATATTGATGTTCTTAACCGCCGTACTATCGTGTCAAACATACTATCCCTTTAGTATTTATACTATATAACATATCCCACTGCCTGGGTAGCTGGCTATTGGCTAATATGGCGAAAGTAGAGTCGCTATTGTTCTACTTTATGTTGATGTAGCTATTGTAATCGAAGCACGGGCGCTCGTGTATTGATTAACTGATATTTTATTCCAAAAGTCGTCATAAATAAAGGGAACCACCACATTTAACAGCCTGGAGGACGGAAGTAGATAAACCCAGTAGAAACAGTGCCCGTCCGTATGCGACGCTCCTTGAAGTACAGCGAACGCATCCACAAAGAAGCGGGTATAATCTGATTGGTCAACAGTAGCCGGCCTTCTATTGGTTGACAGTGTTGATACACAAGAAAAATCCGTGAGCAGAGGAGAGATCCGAGAGCAGAACTTGACCTGTGAGCAGGTGTGTGTTCTGAGCGCATGCACTTAGATCTGAGCGCGCAGAGGGCACATTTGAATGCGAGCGACATTTTTGTTTGCAAGAAGGAGAAATGTGAACACAGGCATGTGATTTTTTACTTTAAGCAGACATTTTGAAAGAAAGCAGAAGAAATTTAAATGCAAGCACAAAATGTGAGCATGAGGAGAAAAAATCTGAGCACGCGAAGGAGCTGTGTCACTGAAAAGGAATGAAATCATGCGCTCAAACTGAAAATCTATGCTCTTGATTAATGACTTGATTTAACTTCCATATAAAAAGCAAACCTGACAGGGACCTCCCAATAGTCACTCCCTCTCCCCAAGCACATTAGTGATGTGTTTGGTTGAGAACGGGCCAAGTTGTAAGAGTCGGTTCATTTAAGTGAGTAATGGGAACCAGCTCCTGTTTGACAGTGTTTTTATTTGTTTGTTTGTTTGAAATAAATTAATATAAGAATAAATAAAATTGATTAAATAATTTTAATCTGAAGAGAAAGAGCTTCATTGACTGATTTCTTAATGCCTAAACAAACTAAATACAGAAACTCTTTTTGTTTTCACGATTGAATAAACTGAATTAACAGTACTTACCATTTCTGCCACTTTTTTAGCTTCAAACAGCATTCAGGTTACCTCATTTTGCTCTGCCAACTTTTTCATTCAGTTATGGACAAAACAAATATTTTAGTTTGGATTATTATACATTATTATTGTAAATATTAAAATTCGGGAGTTTGAATCTCCTCTTTAAAACTACATAGGGTCCCTTTAAGACCCAAGCATTGTTAGGTGTTTGTAATTTGCCCTGACACAGTTCAACATAAATAAAACATTCAATACACATATTAAGTTTTCATACCAATCATATGCAGAATTCCAGTATTTTGGAAATTATTAGAATGATCCCGACTAAATTAATTGATATACAGTGTGTTTACTAATTCCCACCAATTATAAAAGTCAAAGAGGTGCTAAATAAAAAGCCGTTTGGGAGCTGAAAGAGGCGGTTCCTCATGCTGAGCTAAGCCAAGTGATCTGGCTAGCTACAAAGAACCGGAATTCCCATCACTAAAGCACGTGGCTGCTCTGATCTCGTTATGTTCAAGAGGATTTTTTAGCAGTTAGTGGTAGCACCTCCAGCGTGCCGCCATCATGGCAGACAAAAAGTGTCGATTCCTGAGTGTGACCTAACAGGCAGGAGAGTAATGGTGGACCGCTCCTCAAGCCTTCCTGTTAGGTCGCACTCGGGGATCGACACTTTTTGTCTGCCATGATGGTGGCGCGCCAAAGATGCTACTGCTAACGTGAGCTGTCCAAAAACCTTCTTTTTAGTGAACTCTGTGTACACAAACAATGTTCTCAATGCTCGTGTTCATGTGTAGAGACCCTGGTGATACTACGAGCACAGTTTCATGTTGTGTCGAGCCTTCTTAGTGTTTTAATAATATTTTGATGCTAGCGTAAAAGTGCCCCTGCACCCCATTGAAAATGAGCTTGCCCAAACACGAAACTACGGTAAATCTTAAAAGTGCCTCTTTCATCATAAATATGCTTTTACACGAAGGTTTGACTCATATTCAATCGCAAATAAAGCCTTGGTTGCTTTTTGGCGAGAGTTTCACTTTAAGGTTCATTGTACACTCTGTGCTGGCGACAAAGTACTATCAAACTTCAAAAACACAATGTTAAATTTGAAGAAACATTTGGAGTCGCAGCACAGCACAGCACAGTTAAGTTTACAGAGCAAGTCCCACCAGGTGGTGTTAAGCAGAGAGCTGCAAGCAAAGCACTTCCAAAGTGAGTATTGGCAAATCTAGTTGACATTTTTATGTTGAGGCGGCCAGGAATGTTGTCGGCAGCTGCTGAATGTAACTAATAAAGTAACTTGTAATCTAACTTAGTTACTTTTAAAAGGAGTAATCAGTCATCAGATTACTTTTTCAATGCAACTGTGGCAACACTGTTTGAGAACGCATATTTTACCTTTTGCAATGCATAATAAACCCACGTCCATCTTTAGGATTGTCATTCAGTAGAATTCCGCAGAATGTAGGCTACAGTGTCTCACACAAATTAGGTGAGGTGTCCGATGTGTCCTGGCATTTTTGGCTTAGACCGGCCTCTCATAATTAGCGGAGCACAACCGGAAAAAAAAACCATAACTTTTTGCCTTTAGGCTTATTAGAAATCTACAGTTTATTATTACTTTAGAAGTCTATCAAATAACCATTGTGGAAAGCAATAAGCATAAGTACATTTACTCAAAACATAGTTGAGTAAAGGTATATTCTATTTCAAGCATAATGTATCATCGGCATCCTAGATCTCAGAAGTTTAGCATCTATTGTTAACTCTACCACTTTTGTCTGCTCTGTGTAGTTCCATTGATTATCTTATCCTTTTTAATGAAATCATCTCTAATATGTATTTTCTGAATTTCCCTTATATAGCAGCTCAATTCTAATTCTTCAGGTTAAAAGGTGCTCCCTTTAAAAAGCTATAAAATTGTTATATCAGGCTAAAAACAGGGCTGCTTTATGAACTCATGCAAAGCAACTTGTCTTAAAAGCATTTGACAGATCTACTCTTGTTCTATGTGGGCAAACCTTTTGCTAATAATACTTTTATACTTTTTTTTACACTTACTTTAGTAATGCTTAAATTGCAAAGCTTTTACTAATCATTTAGCAGTTTTAAAATCAGTTTTTTAAAACATGTTTAACCACAGCATAGAGGGTTGCTACTCATTCAAATTACTATGCAGCCTTTCAACACATCTTTAACCTAAATATCTAAAATGCTATGATGGAGCCTAAAATAGACACTTAATGCTCATCCGACACTTCTCAGCATTGACCGTTTGCTGTTTTATCAGAATAAAGTGCCGTGGCTGCCAGATTTTGAGAAGTATGCAACACCAATTAATATCGATACTAATCAATCACCATTGCTCATCATTATCATGTAATTAGAGTTCTCAACGGGCCTGAAAATTACAGTCCGAACCCGACACAGCGCTACACACCCGCATGAATTGTCTGCCGCCCCCCGTTAACACGGCCAGAGCCTGCGGGTCCGGTCGGGTTTGTCGGGCCGGCCGACCCGTTGAGAGCTCTTCATGTAATAGAGCTAACGTTCTCTCCATCACCTCACAGTCCCTGTATTAACGTTACTACCTGCTTACCGGCTGTACTACACTGTCCCTGTCAGTCAGCGTCTCTGGCTGCTCTTCTCCTACCCGCTGCTGCTGTCTTCACCTTCAACCTGCTGTTACTGGATCATTGCTGTCTCAGAGGACGTGGAGACTACAGCAGCCCCTCCAGCGAACATGTCTGTGATTTTAGTACATTCTGCAGCATCTACAGTGAGATTCTTCTCTTAGCACACAACTTCTCCGCACCCAATTTCTTTCTCTTTGGTTGCTCCATGTTGTCAGTCCTCACGCTCAACACTATGAAACTAGCAGAAGTTACATGAAACAGCGCAGGGAGGGGTGGGGCCGCCTTCGTACTATATCCTGATTGGCTCAGTTCACTGTCTATATTGAAGACGGACCAATGGGCCGCCCCCTCTAAATTGTGCACTTAGAAAAAAAAAAAGGAGGGCTGAGTGAGATTGGATTAGCCCAATGTCCTTCAAGAAAATCAACCAATGGGCCATTGCGGTCGATAAAAATGATTTATAATAAAACTTTTGGATTAAATTATGAAAGCCCGGCCCATAAATGTGCGTTGGCCCACCGGGCATTGCCCGGTATGCCAGATGGCCAGTCCATGCCTGGATGTGCAGTGGGACAGAAAATGGCTCTTGATAATGTGAAGTCTGAAGAACTCAGACTTTTAGTGTTACTGCTAACACTACTCTGCTGCTCTGAATGTGACAGAATCATGTCAGAATGTGACAAAATAAACTGCCGTTCACTTTCACTGCATTTATGTCAGGATGCAAAGGAAAGGACGACATCTGCCAGTGAAATAAAAAAACGTTTTGTAGTAGACAAAATGCTCTCGTAACCATATTTAAGTTGTAGGCTATTCAATTAAATGATAACATAATGTTTAAGATTAAGAAATGTCTTGTGTAAGGTGTATCATTTTGCTTTTACTCCTGTAGGTAAAATATAAATATAAAATGTCATTATGAATGTTATAAAGCAAACATTATTGTTGAATTGTGTGCAATATTGCACATAATTCAACAATAATTGTGTGCAATATTGTTGAATATAAATGCATAATTGTATTATTCTTTTATATTAGATTAGATTAGATTCATCAAATAGTTGATAAATAAGTGGCTGCATGCTTTCAGTTTTAAATGTTTATAATTATTTTTCGATATAAGATTCTTTGTTTGAATATTTTGTCTCTTTCTCTACTGATCCTTTTTCTTTGTTTATCTAAATTAATGCAGGGTCAATGCTGAGATACATACAAGGAGGAGCACGAGGCCAAGAGGAAGATATAGATGATGAGCAACCATCTACAAGTAGTTCAGGCACACATCAACCCCAGCCGGCCAGCAGAGAGAGATACACAGCAGAGAACCACCACCTCTGAAAGCACAAGTCCTGTCATTGAGAGTCCATCATCAGGTGACGATGTGGAGGCCTGTGTGACTTGTGTTATTGGTATTGAGTTATATGTTTGGTAATGAAAAGTGAAACTGGCAAAAACAAATGTTTATGCATGTGCTCACAAGTGCACACGCATAAAGAATATGGACGAACTTAAGCAATTAGATCAGTGAGCGCTGAGAGAACTTTTGCTGTCAACCTCTTCTTTCAGCACACATCAAGGAGTCAAGTTGGTACTCGGGTTCATCAGCTTATCGTGGTTTCACTTTGCTTTGGTCAGTTAGTTTTACAGGAGGGAGATACAGTCAAATCAGAGGGCAATCAGTTTGCTGTGGGATCACACTCCAAGATATCTGCCTGTTGTATGGATCAATATATTACTCTGATTGGCATGTTGATAAAATTCTGAAACAAATCAACACATTTAGAGATAATTACCAGATTTAAAGCAAGTTGGACTATATTGTTTGATTTGCATTTTCTAATCTGCCGTGATTGTTTCCTACTTCACAGATGCTGCTGGTTCAAAATGAAAATTTTCAGTACATTTTGAAATGCGACCAGTGCCTTAATACTCTGACAGTTATCCTGGTGTGTAGACACAAAGCAATTCTTATCCTGTTCTGCACACATTCCTTAAATTAGTCAGAACTGTGCATCTTTTGACAACATCATGCTTCTTTATTTTTGATTGGGGGCCAACTCTGCAGAATTTGGCAGCTGCTTCACTTCGTAAACTGAGGCGCAAACCCAATTTGGCAGCTGAAAGTGTTAGTCTCTCAGAGTGAAAACCTTAGGTCCTCTGGTAGACAGAGTTTGAATGACAAGCGAAGGGAGGGTGGATGTCTGATGATAGAGTCTGTTATTATGTCTCCTCCCTTTTTTACCTTCCCCTTTCATATCTTAAGCCCGGGTGTGTGCCTGCCATACTGCCTCAGGATAGCACAGCACGCAGCGGGCATCTAAGGGAGGGAGTGTAGGTGAAGAGGTATGAGTGTTTGTGTTTTTTGCATGTTTGTGTGCTGTTCTGTATATTACTGGGCTGGGCTGTTGAGAGGGATGCTGGGAAGAGGGATGCTTGGAGGCTGGGGAAAGTGTGTATGTATGCATGTTGGGGGGGTTATCTAGTTGCCTCAGCAGCCTCTCGCTGAGCATCTTAGCTTGATAAACAGAGAGATTGGGAGAAGGTAGCAAATGCCTTGAGGAGAGAAATGCAGTGGAATCAAAGCTCTCTCGCAGTGTGTTTTCTCTTTCTCACACACACATATTCACAAATGCAAACAAAAATACATATGCACAGAGGGAGATACACACACACAAACACAATTGAGGAGGCCTAAAAGTACACACACCGACATGCACACAGGGGTTCTTTATCTGTGAGTGCCACCTGGCTGGCAAAGGTTTAGTGGAACCTGGCAGACGGCCCAACTGGATGATCTGTGGGGCAGAGAGAGACGTAGACAGAGAGACAAGAACGACACAGGGGCCAGCCAAGATAGAACCAACAACGGCAGAGACACTGACTTTTTGATATTCTTTAACGAACGCGAGGCAGAGGCATAAAACAGATAAGAAAGGCCGAGCAGGGACAAGAAGAGAGATGGAGGAGTTTAGGAGAGGAGAGCTCAGCTGAGAGCAAGGTTAGAGCCAGAGAGATCAATGACCCAATGAAGGGAGAGGGTCAAAGATGAAAGAGAGATGCAATGAAAAAAATGAGACAGAGCAGAGTGAGTGTGGCAAAGATGTGAGCAGAAAAGATGAAAAGGCTGGCTGCGGGAAGGAAGTGACAGAACGATGCTCTCTGGAGATGAGGAGAACACATAGTGAGAGATAAAGTGTGTGTAGTGTGGCAGCTGTCGCTTACAGAATCAAGGAGTCCGACAACATGGAGCAGGGGGAGTGAATGATTGGGGCATCTGACCATTTTAGATTAAAGACCGGCGGGAATTCCTTTGCATTCTTCACACAATTATTGCTGCCGTCAGCACAGTGTGTCAGTAACGTATTTAATAGCAATTGTAGACACTGTTTTCACAAGAGGCACCGAGACCAGCCTGCAAAACCAGATCGTTAGCAAGAGAATTTAGCCTTTAATTAGTTGCCTGTTTTATTAAACAATTAATTTTTGGGGGAAAAGCAATATAAATTTAGCTGAACACTAGCTACACGCTTGTTAATTGTAAGCTTTGTTGCTAATGAAAATGTGAAAATGCCTTTCCATTAATTTTCTTACTTCATGGGGGAGTGTTGGAGCCTGTTAGATCCTATAGCAAGAATTCGGTACAGAGGCACAGAAACACAGCACCAGCCCATTAAATGAATGACACTTAGACATACTGCACCTGTAGATAGACAAACTAAGACTGTAGAAGATGAAAATGTAAATAAATAATAGTGAAATAACCACTTATCCTGCCCCTGAATATGTCAGTCATGGCTAGTAACCTGTGTTTTTATACATGACATATTGCAAAAAAAGCTCACGTCGAATGGCGGATTAACAGCTAAACAAAGTTGATTAGTTATCACCTTCATCTAAAATATGGAAACCCCATAGGAGTTTTCTTGCCTTACTTCAGTGCAAAACTGTAGTAACCACACGTTTGCAAGATCAATGTTTCATGTAAAAGATGTCCGTAGTGACAAAAACACAGTAAGATATGAGAATAATGAAATGACCACGTTCAAACATCATTTGAAACGGAGATTGGTGTGTGTCTTCCTGTGGGTGAAAAGGGAAAATGGGCAGATCTCAGCTGTGCTGCTATTCACGGTATATTTCTAGAAGTGGACAGCAGCCCTCTGCTGCAACCTTGGTACCAGAGAAAGCCATTGTGATCTAAAACGCTGTATGCCCACACATCTTTTGAAATGAAACACTTATCAAATCCAAATTTGACCTAAATGTTTACCTCTTTTCGAGACATCCTACAAGGTCATGCTATGCTCTTGTGCCCCTGGACTCTGCCTTTTCCTGCTCTTTATACCGCTGCACTACAGTTGTACGTGGCGTAAAACTTAGCATAGGGCCACTGAACAGGCTATTAACTTTTTACATTCAGAATCGTAGCAGAGGAGTTAATTATGTATGTTTGTGTAAATCAATTTTCCCCTACAGTTCAAGGGATACACAGGAAATGAAGCAGATGATTGTGAGCACTTTACTTATTGACAGCATTTGATCAATACTTCAGTATTGCCATCTTGAATGTTGAGTGTTGTATGGTCTTCTTGCTCGGAACAGCCTGATGTGACTAAGAATTTCAGCACAGATACTTCCTCTGTTGCATTTCTTAAAAATCAGCCCATCAAGGCATGTTTGATGTACCCAGTCATTAATATAAATGCAATTTTAAATGATCTCTACTATTGAAATTGGTCACCAAATTAACCAAAGCTGATTTAAGGATTATATTTTTAAGAAGTACTCAGTGATTTTCCCATGACATCTTGGAGATCTTTGGACATATTGTACAGAAAAGTCGCTGTGTTAATACATGGTAAATTACAGGTGTGGATGTCTGTTAAGTGAGTGAAACTAAAACAGTAAGGATCTCCACAATTGCTTAATATTTCCTAGAACAATAAAGGTTTCAGAAATGTTCCACCTGATAGCTGGACTATGGTCTGGTGAGCACGTGAAAGGTTGAGCTCTGAGATGACTCATTCAGCTCCAGCATTACCCAGAGTACTAATATAGGCTACCAACAGTTGCAGAAAAACACTGCTGCGTGATGAAGAAAGGCTTATTGCTGTTTTTGCAGCTGCAGAGAGTAGTTTGCTTTCCCCTCGTGTGCTCTATTGGCTGGGTAAACCCCTCCTCCTCTCACAGTGCAATCACTCTCCCTGAAACTGCCTCCTTTTTTCTTTTTCCATCTCCATCAAACCCAAACCCTCCACATGCCACTTTCCCTGCCTCTCTTCAGCCTTTGCTCTTTCTCTCTATACCTGTCGGTTCTCCCTTTTCTCTCCTCTACTCACCCACGCCTCCTCTGTCCCTATTCATATTTAGCCTCCCTTGTTCGCTCTTTGTCTGTTTAATTTACAATTCAAAGAAGCTGGTATTGGTAAAAAGTAATTATTGCCATGGTAGGAAAACTTCAAACATAAACAGATTAGGCTGGCAACCACTAAAGCGTGACAATAACCAGTGTTTTGATAATAGCATATCAATCAGTAGTACAGACAAAATAATAGATAACATACTTGAAAATGTTGGATTCACAAAATATAATAATTTAAAGTACATCTAGTGCTTCCTTCCTACCACTGCACTACTGCCAAAAGCGAGGTCAAAACCAGGCCACACAGGTCACTTAATAAAGCGACTCATATCCGTGTAATTAAATCACTGCCTCATTAGCTTAATCTCTAATTAACTGGCAGATGGAGTGAAAATTTTAAAAGTGAAATTTCAGTTAGATCCATGCTATCACCTGGACGGAAGTACATGGGTGTACTGCATGTAGAACAGAGTTAAAAGGACACATTAGTCTAGAGACGGAAAAGGGGTTTTAGGGATGTAGGTGCAATTATTTTATGTCAATTAGTAACAGCCATATCTTGTCAAGAACAAAGTGTTCTATTCTGTTCTTTTAGTTCTCATTGAAGTTACTTGTGATGTGCTTGTTTGTGTATTTTAGGTGCAGGGTGGTCAGTTCACGCAAAGACACCTGAAGTGTGTGAGTTTTTTCCACATGACATGAGCTACCATGGCATGTGGTTTAATGCATTTTGGCATGTGATTTCTGTAAACCCAACAAGCAAGTAGGTATTTGTTCTGTGAAATGATACAACTGAATAAGGGGGGTGCGTGTAAAGGTGTGGTGCTGTCCACAGCACTGAAATGCAACTGAAATGCTTAGTTCAGTTTTTCTTGAATAAATGGCACTTTCGGCCCTTATATGAGTCCCCTCGCACTGTAGCAATCCACAGTAAGGAGGGAAACGACAGGGATGTGAAGGCACAGTCAAGGAGAGAGTGAGACCAACAGCTGCTAATTTTGAGTAATTATTGTAAATGCTCTGATTCTGGTTCTAACAGTTAGTACCTAGGCCATTCTGCTTCAGACACTGTAGAGTATTGATGCATTCCCATGACTTTTTCTCTCCCCCTAACCCACAGGAGCAGCACCCTCTCTGTGCTCTGGGACCTCCTGATTTACAAATTAAGCACAGGACTTAGAGTTGGCATTTGATAACACTCTCTGAAATTGGAATCACCTTGGCCTATCAAATTGAAACAGGAACAAGTTTCCCTTTCCCTGAATGTTTTATAATACAAGATCACCTATTGATCTTTGGATCCTGTTTGAGCAAACATGCCATGTCGAAACACTTTAAAACTAAAAAAAAAAAAAACATTTTGATACAGGGTTTGAACTTATACCATTGTGGGAAAATAATTGAAAGCCAAGAAATTGTTCCAGTGCACCATTATCACCACACTGTTATACTGCAGGAGTAGCATAAACCAACTCATTCACAGTCAGCCATCCCTCTTTAAAACAGGAGGCAGCCAGATCAATTTGTTGCTACACTGTCTGTGCACTTCACACCATTTTGGTATTGTTGTAGTTTCACAAACAGGTGTCTGACTTTTGCAGCTCCACAGTGAGATCAATCCTCAGCATATGTGAGTGAAAATAAGAGTGTGTGAAAAATTATTATGCCACATTGGTGAATGAGGTGAGCAAAACAAACTTACAAAATGCATTTCCTTAGCCCCACTAACCTCACTATCATGAGGAGGGAGGGCAAAAGGTATGTAATAATAGTGTCAGGGTTGTAATCATTTAATAAAGTCACTAACCTAGATCTTCATTAACAAATCATGCACTGTACCAATAGCTCTAAGAACGAGAATGACTGTCCTGTTGTCATTGAAAACGGCAGTTCTGATTAATCCCCAAAGACCTAAAAAAATGTTGGGGGAGCCTGTATTTATTTATTTATTTTTTTTTCATAATCTATTCTAACATCAAGTGCCATACATCATGAAAGAATAAAATCTGCTTTACATTAGTTTTTGGAGCATTTGCATAGGATTAGTGGTTCAAAAATTATCAAACATTTTAAAACTACAGCCACCCTAATTGCCCACGGCTTTCGAGGTCTTTAATGGGATAAGTGACGGATAAGATAAACCCATAACTCACAAAATAAAGTGGATAGTTCTAACAACTTCAATAGTGAGATGTATCTTCTCCCTCACTGATCGTGTCACTTCAGTTTGAGGAGCAGCATTCTTCAGTCAATTATTCATATACAATCAATTATTTAAGCTTATATATAATATTTTGTTTAACCATAACCCACAGCTTTCAGATCAAGTGGCTTGTAGAAAGTATGGTGTGTCAAATTTAGTGAATGATCAAACCATCCAATATTAATCAAGCTGTAAATGTTTCTCAATTCAGACATCATAAGATGATAACAGTGCTAGTTGATAATCAAATGTCTGCTTTCTGAATGATGCTTTGCAAATTAAAAAGGGCAAAGAAAAATACCATATACGATAAGAAATTTGTTAACTTCTCAAAAGCAGAAATCAGGCGTTTTTCTAACCTGGAACTGGATCCAAAATGGAGCCAGCTATTGTATTGCATTGCAGCAGCTAATCATCATATGACCAGCAGAGAAACAATGGATATTGTATTTTCTGAGTGTGATAACCTTTTGTGTTAACCTTTGGAAATATCCAAATCCAGTTACACACTGCATGACAAATAAACTGTGCCATTTATTGAGCCATGTCAACAGATGTATTTCCAACCTTTTTACATTCCAAAGAAAGTCTTTTATTGACTGCCTTCTGTAAAATTGAGACTTTATTTATTCCAAAATTGTAGCTTTGATTTACATTTCTTGTAACTCGGTACATCACAGTTTGTTTGTGAGAGGACATCAATTTTTTCAGCTGCATGGTATGTGTGTATTTCAGAAACAAACACACACAGAGACAGAAAGGCAAACATGGGAGAAAGAGGGAGAAAATTGTTTGCCCATAGCAGGATGCCGTGGTTGGAGGTAGAGAGGTGTGGATAAACTATTTGTTAACAGCAAGCAAACGCTAGGTAAAAATGAGGCTGATAGAGGTTGTAATCAAAGTACATGTTTGTGTGCGTGCGTGTAAGCATGAGCGAGTAATTACATGATGATATTTCTCTTTGACATGGAGATTTGCTGTGGACCCAATGAGAGCAAAACAACAAACTCTGGACAAACAGTGAAATGGTAATGACTGCAGCACACTCACAAACAAACACAGTGAGGAAATAGGAAGACTGATAAAGACTCACAAAAATGTCCTGGTGGATATGTGGAGTAAATGTGCCCTGAATTTACAAAGAACCCAAACTTCCTGTCTTCTAAATCGCACCCACAACAACGATTCAAAACTCTCTGCACATACTGTTTGAATCTCTTGAAACAACAGTCACGTATGTGTGAAATGAAGCTTGGCAGAGCAATGGATGTATAAACACACATATGATTGAACAGTTAGCTCTCCGGGACTTTTTAAGATTCATCATGGTGTTTACATTTCACATCCATACCAGACTTCCCTGACTGGTGACTATCAGAAGAGGCTGACAGTTACTTCAATATAGCATATATCATGAACTCTCAATTTAAAGCCCCTTTCAAGAGGGGGCAATTGGGACACAGATAGAATATCAAGTTTCCCAGGGCTCCACTAACATTCATTCCTATAATCCATTACTAATAGTACAAAAGAGAAGAAGGAAAAATCACAATTTCTGTGGGAGAAACTATATGAGACGTTATTAGAATCGATCAGTTAGGCTTGCTGGAATGAAACACTTATGAATTCCCAGCATGCACTGGATGAGAGAATGGCTGTGTTAGAGAACTAAGCCTCTGAACAAAAGTTGTGCATCAACGAACAACAAACTCCAGACAAAGACTGATGACACTTCACAAAGAAATAATATCAGGGTGGTGGGGGTAATACCCAGACCGCTAGGTGGGAATAACTCCTGTGATTGTTGACAGGGAATCGAATCCTTCTGCCTAACCCTAACTTCTCGAACCATCAATGCCAGGATTAACCTCTCTTTCAAGAGTTCAAATGTTTCTTCTGCAAACCATGGCTCCATTCAAATTAGTTTTTGCACATTTAATTTTTTTCTTGTTGACTTTAATGTAAGAAGGTGGAGGGCCAGGGCGCCATTTAGCTCAATGGGTAGAGCGGGCGTCCCATGTACAGAGGCTTTGACCTCACTGCAGCGGACCTGGGTTCAACTACCGGCCCGGGTCCCTTTGCTGTGTGTCACTCCCCCTCTCTCTCTCATCCTGTTTCCTGTCCAAGTCTTTAGCTGTCCTATCAATAAAGCCAAAAGGCCAAAAAAAAAGAAGGTGGAGGGAATGGTTGTGTTGTAATAGCAGGGCAATATGGTTGCCAAGGGAAAGACTGCTGCTTCAGTTTTTGTATGCAGGAAACCATTAGATACTGTGGCGAATGTTGTGACATTATCAAGCCGAGCTGGTAGTGACGGAAACAGTTAAGCCAAAACATGATCTTTCCCTAACCAGGCGGCGCGGGTGGCGCAACACTGTCACAACATAAAACTGAAAATTGAACCTAAAAAAACACAACACAATTTCAACAGTGTTTGCCAAAATGTACATTGCCATTGCTTTAGCTGCCGTCTTGATATCTGGTCAATATTGTGCCAAAAATTCACGTTATTCCTCCTACTGACAGCACTCGGTAACCTCGATCAACAGGGATATGAGTTAAAAACAGCCAAAGCTCTCCTTTAAATGGCGGTGTTTATGTTACGTGATTTAGAGCAAAACACTTTAACTCACCATGTCTTTGTCGCCTTCCACTGTTGTGTTGTTGTAGCTACTGTCTCTGTTGAAAAAAATAAATAAATGAAGAGACCTTCAGTAAACTTTCAGCCAGAAAACAGCATCAGTCCCTCGTAGTGACAACCAGACAGTGCCTGCTATGTAATTTACTGTGGCAGTTAGGTTGGAAACAAGGGCACAATGGACATTATATATGTTTCTACAGCCCCTCACTTCATTGGTCAAAATCTGTTGCTCTACATTTAGTAACAATTAAATTAAATACAAATGTTTTCTTTCACTACAGCATCTTTACTGCTCTTTTGTTTGTTGTTCAGCTACTGTAAATATAGCAACTCAGCAGATGCAGATGATTCTCATTAAAATCCTACCATAGGGAATGAGAGATTATGCCCTTTACATAAGAAGGAAGGACTCCACTATGAAAAAAGGGTGCAGGGATGTTTTATTGAATAAAAAAAAAATATCTGAAAGCCGAACAGGAAAGTCAAACCTGAATTTGGGAGAAATATATATCAGAAAACTCATACCAACAGATTGGTACATCATGTTTTAAACGCCTAGTGTGTGAAATTTAGTTTGGTATGGTTCTACAGATATAAAGTGCACATTCTAGATAACAAAAAAAACAACAACAACAGATAAACAATTCTTTGTTTCAGGTAGATATTCCTAAATCCAACCTTTAGGTGCTTTGGAATTGTATTATACATCATGCTTAATTCATCAAGGTAGGAGGAGAAAGTGAGATGGTAATATATTACATATGGAAGATATCTTACAATATTCATCTCTTGGACCTAAAGGCAGATATGGAGGTATGAAGATTAGCAACAAAATGTCAGCTTTAATGAAAGCTGATGCTCCAAAAATCCAAATAAAAAATAAGAGCAACCAGGCCTGGACTGGGACAAAAAAATCGGCCCTGGCATTTTTGGCTTAGGCCAATCGGCATTGGCCTAAAATAGACACTTAATGCTCATCCGACACTTCTCAGCATTGACCGTTTGCCCGTTTTATCAGTGCCGTGGCTGCCAGATTTTGAGAAGTATGCAACACCAATTAATATTGATACTAATCAATCGCCATTGCTCATCATTATCATGTAATTAGAGTTCTCTACTGGCCTGAAAATTACAGTCCGAACCCGACACAGCGCTACACAACCGCATGAATTGTCTGCCGCCCCCCCGTTAACACGGCCAGAGCCCGCGGGTCCGGTCGGGTTTGTCGGGCCGGCCGACCCGTTGAGAGCTCTTCATGTAATAGAGCTAACGTTCTCTCCATCACCTCACAGTCCCTGTATTAACGTTACTACCTGCTTACCGGCTGTACTACACTGTCCCTGTCAGTCAGCGTCTCTGGCTGCTCCTCTCCTGCCCGCTGCTGCTGTCTTCACCTTCAACCTGCTGTTACTGGATCATTGCTGTCTCAGAGGACGTGGAGACTACAGCAGCCCCTCCAGCGAACATGTCTGTGATTTTAGTACATTCTGCAGCATCTACAGTGAGATTCTTCTCTTAGCACGCAACTTCTCCACACCCAATTTCTTTCTCTTTGGTTGCTCCATGTTGTCAGTCCTCGCGCTCAACACTTTGAAACTAGCAGAAGTTACAGGAGACAGCTCAGATTGGCTCAGTTTACTGTTTATATTGAAGACGGACCAATGGGCCGCCCCCTCTAAATTGTGCACTTAGAAAAAAAAAAAGGAGGGCTGAGTGAGATTGGATTAGCCCAATGTCCTTCAAGAAAATCAACCAATGGGCCATCGCGGTCGATAAAAATGATTTATAATAAAACTTTTGGATTAAATTATGATAGCCCGGCCCATAAATGTGCGTCGGCCCACCGGGCATTGCCCGATATGCCAGATGGCCAGTCCATGCCTGAGAGCAACCAAACGTGAAATCCAACAGCTAAGAGCAAAATAAAGTACACACCAGAAATAACATTCAGGATGCAAATGAAGGTAAAGAGGATAAAACAGGACAGAGGAAACACATTGGCAACACGGTGACCCAACGAAGAGTGAAAGGATACCTCTGGCTTTAACAATGATAATAATAATAATAATAATACATTTAACTTCTATGGCACTTTTTAAAATACTATTTCTGCACACAGAAAAAGTGCTGAAAAAGGGTTAAATGAGGAAGTGGAAAGTGAAACATGACACGTGAAGAGAGAACTACAAAATAAACCCAGAAGTAACTAAACCAAATGCTGAAACCATGACAACATGTATTTCTGCTGATTGGATGGATATATAGTCTGTCTATTTAGAAAGAAGGAAGTAGCTTAGTGGGTAGAGCTGGTGGACTAGTGATCAGAAGGTTGCTGGTTTGAATCCCGGCTCCCCTGGGGTGGGACTGAGCTACATGTCGAAGTATCCTTGAGCAAGATACTTAACCCCAAAATTGCTCCTGATGTGCAGTTGGCACCTTGTCTGGCAGCCTCTGCCATCAGTAAGGGTCCTGCGATGAGCTGGCGACTCATCCAGGGTGTACCCTGGCCTTCGCCCACAGAGCTAACTGGAATTGGCCCCAGTAACCCCCCCTGAAAAGGGGGATAAAACATCCCCGCGACCCTCACGGAACAAGTGGTAGAAAACGGAATGGAACGGAACAGAAAAAAGCCATTATCCTAGATCCCACTGCTGTTATCCACTCAAGGTTAACTCTGATAATATCTGTTTTTCTGGCACTTTTGTGACGGCGGCCAGTGAGCTATCCGCTTGTTAAGTCGTGACGTAGCAACGGTCCGATAATACTGTTTCCGGGTCCAAGCTGGGTCCAAGCCTCTACTGTGGTGGCTGAGGCGCACGTCTGTTCAACATGCCACAGTGCTATGTCCCCTGTTGCTTGAATAGATCGGAGTTTAAGGAAACTACTGGTAATCAGTTGTCATTCTACTGCTTCCCTTGCGATGAAAAAGAGAAGAGGAAATGGCTGCAGTTGATACGGTAAGTTACAATTCTTATACGAATAAAGAAAAACAAAAGCAGAGTTCGCTACCTAGCTAACGTTAGCGCCCACTCGCAAAGCCAAACCGGCTCTTTGCGGATACCCCTGATATAACTTAGGTTATGGGTTAAGTTAGGGTGTTTGTTGTTAAGAATTCACATCTTCGTGTTTCGATCTTCAGCCCTTTTCTAGCTAGCCGCCTTAGCTAGCTATCTTCGTTAGCCCTGAGCGAAGATAGCTAGCTAAGGCAGCTAGCTAGGCGGCCACCCTCTTGTTTCAACCGAAACATGAAGATGTGGGTAATGTTAACGTTAAGTAGCATGAAAAACCCTATAAAACCCATTGCATATATCAGGGGTATCCGCTTTCATAGTATCTGTGCTGCCCAGTTCAATTTAGCTAATCATGGGTGTCAGCAAAGGGCCGGAGTAGCTAACGTTACAGGTTTTTGTTCTAACCAAGGAAGAGCACAGCTGATACTCATGTCATCATGTTACCTGTTTAAATCCTGCCCTAACCAGTTCTCATTAACGTTATGCATATACCGTAAAATACCAAATAATAGCCGGGGCGTTTATTTGTTTCAACCAATTAACAGACCAGGCAGCAATTTGGGACAGCCGTTTAATTCCTTCCTCACAAAAATCCGGGATAAAAATGTCACAAACTTGGCCAGCTTCTCTGGCATCCTTCTGGGCAATAGTTGTCTTCTGCAAGTGAAGTTGTTGTGGTGGAGGAAACAATTCATCCAACCAGCACCTGCTGCAAACTCCTCATCTCTGCTGTCACTCACAGTGGCGTACATTTATTTCGCCCTGATCATTTTGCGGGACACTCTCTCGTGGCGTGCCCGTTTGCTGATAACTCATTCCCGCATGTTTATCTCAAGCTCCTCTCTAGCCTTCTTCCTCCCTCCAGCAGACAGCCTGGCCCTGCTGCTGTCCTCCTCAGACAGATGCTGAAGCTCCGTTTCTCTCACTCTCTTGGGATCGACAGAGAAACATCTAGCAGCTGCTTCTGCCGAGTTTTCTCTGCATATTTTACGACAGAAAGTTTGAATTTCAAGTCGTACTTTTTATTTATTTTTTGCTGCACCGGAGCCATGGTGATCATCAGTGTGATACTGACTGACAGAAAGCAGCACAATATGTGAAAAAGGCGAAGAAGAAAAACAGGCAGTGTCAGTGGACACGTCTTCTTCCTTGATTTAAAAAAATAATAATTGAATTAGACCCAGCATTTATTTGGAACTGGCGGTTATTTATCAAAATATGCACCTGCACCCGGCGTTTAAAGGGGACCCTGCTATTAATTGAAACCCGGCTATTATTTGGTAATATACGGTACATTAGTGCACAACCTGTCTACACCTGCTACTACAATAGTAGCAGGTAAAATATTCTATTTTATTACTATTTTTTTTAACCTCTGCATTTTAAGTCTTAGATTTTTAATTTTGTTTTCACTTTTAGTTGCATGTTTCTTTTTTCTATATATATTGTTTGAGCATTGTTGGAGGGAGCCTCAGATTTTAGATTTTCATTGTCAATGGCTGCTTCACTGTAATTGTTGTGCACATGACTAATAAACTTAAGTAATGATGATCAATTTCTATCTTCTTTCTTTTTTAACAGGTGTGAAAACTTCACCCCAAACTGCAACTCCAGGGTGTGCAGTTGGCACTTCCCCAATGGCAGGAAGTGAACAATACCAGACTAATCTCCAGTGCCAGGATACATGTGGAGTGATCCATTCAGAGGCTGAAATTGTTTGGCATTTTGCACCACATCCCATAACAGTTCAGAAAAAGCATCAACAAGATACTGAAAGTGTGTCTGTGTCTTACAAATTTACAAACACCCACTCTCCATGAAATTGAATGAATGAATGAATGAACTAGAGCTGCAACAATTAGTTGCACTACATGAATAATACTTCTTTCTTTTTACTACAAGAAGCTAATAATACTTGCAAACTTGTAATACTGATTCTTTAACTACATGATGCTAATAATTATTGCGTTCTTTTACTAGGTTAAGCTAATAATACTTTTACCACATTAAGCTTATGATACTTGTGTTCTTTTACTGATTATTTAACTACATTAAAACTGAGAATACCTATGTACTTTTAGAATTAACTGATTGTCGATGTGTGTTGAAACTTGTTGAATAATGCTGATTCATGCCCGTTAAGGGAGAGACAGGTGTGCTTTGTCCCCCTGTGGGCATCTTCCTAATTTACTGTTCTTGTTTGTTTTGAAAACCTTTTTATTAAAAAAGTAATACCAAACAACAACAAAAATGTGTTCTCTTCGTTTATATCCAGTAAATTGCACTGTGAAGTCCCAAAACTTAACTTATAACACATATCACAATTAATTTAAAGGACATTGGTAAAGATCATTGGTCATTCAGGGTGATAATAATAATAATAATAATACATTTGTAATGCACTTGACATTAAAACAAATCTGAAAGTGCACATGTACAGATATTAATGAGAACACTGATGAGACAGGCGCTTAAAATCACTGTTTTCCTTCACAAACAGTATTAGCTGATGCCTTCAGATAGAAGGTACAGGTTACCAACTGTAAACAGATAAGATATATACAGAATTTATACAGATATAAAATCTCCTTGGTTCCACTGTACAGAATCAAGCTGCTGAGGAGTGGGAGATGAAGTGTGCGTAGGCTGCTGAACGTTTTCTTTAGATCATGTTGATGTTGGATGTCAATGACACTGACTGATCCTCAACGTGCACGTAAATTGAAAACAGTTATACCCTCACCCGAACACATCTAAAAGACATTGCCTGTGCTGTGTTTACATTTATAATAATACCTGTGTAGCTAGACAGGGGGTGGCAGATCATTAAATGTCGACTAGCCTAACCCTCCAAATCCTGGCTCATACATATTTAGTTTTTCAACTTTGTTTACGTCCAGAGTTATAGCAGTACTCGGGTAGATTCCAGAAAGCGGGTTTAGTGAAAACCCTGAGATGAGGGAAACTCTGGGTTTCAGTTCCAGAAAGAGAGGTAACTTAAACTCTGGGTCAGTTACTATGATAACAAACCCTGACTTTCTCTCTGTCTCCTCCTCCCTCTCACAGAGCCAGACACACAATTTTATTCCCTCATTGATTTCGTCTGTATCAAAGCGTGTATCGAAGTGCAAATCACCCACCACATTATTACTAGATCAGATTGTGAGTTTACAGTCATGTCTCTATATCTTTAATCTCTAAAAATATAATTGAGGTTCAAATATATAATCTTCAGTTGCTGGCCCCTGTGTTTTATCCCTGTCAGATTAAAGATGTTGGCTACAGCCAACACAGTAACGTTACGCCATACAGTCAGATTCACCACTTTATCATCTATTAAGAAATGTAAGTCCGTAAATGTAAGTCTAAATGATGTACTAATGGTAACCACTGAATAAAACTTCATTGTGTTAACTTATTTACACCTTTCCCTGCTCTGGCTCAGGTTTCTTTTAAAAATAATTGCATACAGTCTGCATTTTGAAATGGAGGCGCTGCCTTTTATTTACCCGTTGCCATGGTGAATCGTAGTATCGGCGCTCCAGCTGCTTTGGACCCGAAAACTCAGATTTTCTATCGCTGGGTTCATCAACTCAGAGTTCAGGGTTAGGCTCAGTTTGTTAAACCAGCTTTCTGTAATAGACCCCTGGACGTTTGTTCTGTGTGTTGTTGTTGTTTTTTTTTAATAATACATATCATCTTTAGATGTCAACTAGCTAGCCAGCTTAC
Source organism: Sparus aurata (assembly GCF_900880675.1). Classification (NCBI taxonomy): domain Eukaryota; kingdom Metazoa; phylum Chordata; class Actinopteri; order Spariformes; family Sparidae; genus Sparus; species Sparus aurata. The sequence continues at coordinate 12,204,587 of NC_044190.1, forward strand.
TGCTAACTTCTGACTCACCCCAACCTCGTAAACCTTCTTTTTCATGGATGCCTGGACGCTACCCTTGATTATACCACCTGGCAAAACAGCTTCACTCATCACTCTATCGGAGTTAAAATAATTTAGACCCGTTATAACCCTCAATGGTGCCTCGCTAAAGAAGGAAGTTATGGTGAAAAGGTTCACTGGTTCCGCCATTGTTGTTTGTTTTTCCGATCTGTCGGAGCGTTTGGACCCGGAAATGGATGTTACGTCACGTGTGATGTCAGACTTAACAAGCGGATAGACTCCCTGGTTAACACCAGTGTTGTTTTAATCGACAATGACGATGACGAAATTATTTCGTTGACGCCCCTTTTTTTCATGACGATAACAAGGCGGTGACGAGATAAACATGGCTCTTTGATGACTAAAACATGACGAGGCGTGTGTGAGTTTTCGTTGACGAGACGAGAATGGACGTAAATGTTAGTGGGTGGTCTGTCAGACGTTCAAAATGCATGACATCTCTGCTTAATGGTCGTGTAGCAACTGGACAGCCGCTGAGACCTGGGAGATGCTAGCGTCTCCTCGGTCTCTGTCTTCGTTGTTTACATGCAAGCTAGTAACGGTCGCTACTTCAAATTAAAAGCCCCCGCTGAGACCCCAGTTCTAAACTCAAATAGGGTGCAATGTAAAGCTCTTATTTTGAAGACAAATTCGTTGTCACTTTTTTTTATTTTTCTTTATTGAACAATTTAAGTGTACAAAACCACAAGGTCTGGAATAACAATCAGCACATATCAGCACATTTCAACTGTTTTTTCATGAATTGATGCCCTACTTCATCATACAAGAGTGTCACACATAAGTTGTGAAAATAGCAGATCTACAAATTCAACACATTGTGAGCTTGTAGCTTTTTATTGACCTAAATTAATTTGATAAAAGACTATACTTATTCTTTTGTTTTGTTTTTTAACTTGAACTGACTAAAACTAGACTAAAACCTGTTTGAGTTTTCGTCAACTAGAACTGGACTAAAACTATCACATATAGAAACGACTAAAATTTGACTAAAACTAAAAAGCATTTTAATCCAAAAGACTAAGACTAAGACTAAATCTAAAATGGCTGCCAAAAACAACACTGGTTACAGCTGCTCCTCTTAAGGTCACTCATCCTCCTGCACTGTTCTTCGCTGCCACATGCTGAGTGTTTCTCAGCTACGCAGAGTGGACAGGCAACCGGGTGTGATTAACAGGAAATTCATCGTATCCCTCCTTCTTGTTGTCCATCAGACCACCTGAGCCACTAAAATCTCTGTCAGAAGGTTGGTTTGGCTGTAAGACACCTGCTATGAGCTGAACTTAACTGCTTTTTAACTTTTGCTCATTAGAAAAATTAAACTCTCTTTTGGTAATCTGATTTCCAATTAGTTGTTGTGTTTTTTTTAATGAATGAATTTTTTCTCTGCTGTTGAGTTGTCCTATTGCTGCTGTGATTTGCTTTTCACAGCCATGGTACATTATAGTACAGTATACTAAATGTTTTGCTGCAGTGTTTTGTTGCTGTATCTTGATTATTACCATTATTGCATTGGTGGTTATTTTGAAATTATGATGTTGTTTGGGAGGATCAAACACAAACTGAGAAATTGCACTGCTTTTTGCTAAAACAAATGCAGGAAAAAAACGTATGTCTTTTTTGTAAACCTGTTTGAACTAAAGGAGCTCGTTCTCTCTTCTATCGTTTCACAAAAGTACTGAAACTAGGAACGCTGCTCTGCCAACATATTTAACTAAACTTTTAGCAATTAACGTCATTGTCTTTTCATTTTCTTTCATATATTCTATCACAATAAAAATCCTGTCAGTGATATGTGCTTGGTGTCGTTAAACAGGAACCAGTTGGTGAGGAAAGTCAAATTGCCGTTACAAATCACAGTGTGAGCGTGAGAGACAGCCCAGCAAGACTCGCCAGCCACTGACATTCTAAAATGTCAAGTTCAACATTTTGAAATAAATGCAAAAAGCAAACATTTGAAATAATGCAGCTGGAAAAGCTTTCTGCTTTATTTAGCTTCTTGCTGTGACAGTTTGCTCTTTGGATGAGCAGTTGCTGGATTGTGTTCGCACAGCAGAAACAGATGAATCTTCCAATAAGAAGTGAGATATCACAAGCATCACAGGCTTGCTTACAGTGATGATCTGTTACCATGATTGATGCATTAAAGATTAAACACGCCTGAGCATATAAATTAGCACTTGTTTTTTAGATATGCATATTGCAATGTGCCATTACTGCTACTTGAGAAGAATTCAGATGAGAGAATTCGATCAGAGAATTATTCTATCAGTATGCTTTTGTATTCACTGTGTAGCACAGCATAGCAAACTTTGGTATGTGATTGATTATAGATTAATCCTGCACTCACTGTCATTAAGTAATACAATATATTTTATATATGTGTATATTAAAAATGAACAAATACTAAAAATTCCACCGACATGGGCAGTTATGAGAAGGTAGGGACTAGGGTAATGATCATGACTCCAGAAAAGAAACATGCATCACAAATTAATTTTTCACTGGAAATTCACATTTATTAGAGGTGATATTACAAAAGGCTGGAGTGACCAAGAATGGATACACCACATTTCTTCAGCAAATAGCCAACACTGATGAAGCCAAAAGCTGCAAGTACAGGAGTAGGTCTGTTGTGTCAGATTGTCCATGAAGAAATGAAAGCAATCTGCACTAAACAGTTTGCACAGAGGAGCAGCTGCAGTATGACATGTCTAACAATGATTCTTTTAATATCATAACAATGAAGAATTTCAGCTCTCATTGAGGGACAAAATCTCCTGACCCTGACGTTTGCACTGAGTTTTTCACACAGAGGAAAAAGTGCTGACATGCAGCCATCTTTATAAAAAAATGTGTCTGCGTTAAATGCATTACATTGCAGAATGTGGCCACTCATCATGAGTAAAATTTCCCCCCTTAGTTGGAAAAGGTGGAGCAGGTCTATTAAGCATTAATGTATTTTATCTAAACTTGCATTAGACAACTTTTTTGCTCCAGCTTATCATTATAAAATAAATACTAATTACACAGTGTAATGGCTGTAGAATAATGACACCATCCGTGTAGAGATTGGCTCCCTTAACTGTGCTATTTGGTCTGTCACTTGGGTCGATATTCCCAGGGAAAAAAAGTAGTCAAATTATGGCTCAGGAAGGAAGCACGTCAGCCATAGCAGGAGGAAGAGGAAGAGGCACTGTTTTTCCAAGTTGCTACTGTATCCCCATCTAATGGCGTGAGCGGACGGGCATCCACTCGATGGAGAGGGCCTGTCTTGTGCCAAAAGCCACATTCACACTAGTCTCTTTCAAGGTAGTTAAAGGAGAACTTCGGCCGTTTTTAACCCATATCCCTGTTGATCGAGGTTACCAAGTGCTGGCATTAGGAAAAATAAAGAGAACATTTGGCACAATATTTACCGAGTATCAGAACGGCAGCTAAAGCAAACCTATGGGGGCAGACATAACCGAAAGTGAAACTTAAGGATGTCTGGAAAGTTATTTTTCCTACTGACATGCCTCATACTGAGCAGGGTGGTATGGTTAATGGTGAGTTTTACATGTATGTGTTGTTGTATTAAGGACGCAGAGGGAGGTCAAAGTGGCAGGAGGCAGTCAGGAGGAAGACAGGAGGACAGTGAGCATAAAGGAGGAAGACTGCTAAATGCTTCAAAATTACAGATAACTTCAAGCAAGGTAAGAAATAACACACCAGCAGGACCATCTTCGGCACGCATTATCACAACCATAGACAATCACTTCCTTTCCCGAGTTAATTCTATATTTTAAATGCAATCTAGAATGACCACATGTTTGCATAGAAATAATCTGGAAAAAGTAGTATACTGGAGTATCTGCTGTATCTGTTACTGCTTCTCTACTACTTTTACTCTTACTGTGTCTGCTAGAGCTTCATGATGATAAACATCTAGTCTAGTCAAAGATCCAGCAGCAGGACAGTCACTCCAAAAGTGCACAAACATATATATGGGTATTAATTCCTGTTGGCCTAATTATAGAGTTGAAATTAATTAATTAACTCTGAATTGACTAAAACTGAAGGCTTCATTTCATATTTTCATTGTTTTTTAAGTTAAAGGAAACGCACAAACAATCGGGCCTAATGAGAGTGGGGATTAACCTGGATTGATGGTTGTTTCCCGTTTGAATTTTAATCCTAGTCTGCCTCTGAATCTTGATAATTTAGTGTGATTTGGAAGGATATTCTTCCTTCCTTATGATCTTCTGATCTCTGCAAATGCATTTCAGAATCGAACAACTGCTCATCTATTGTTGGATCTTTTTCTGATTATATTATTTTGCTGCCTGTTGTTGCCTGTAAACCACTAACCCAGCAGCCGTGTTTTACTCAAAGTGATGTGTCCTCTGGATTCTAAAAACACTGGGCAATTATGCAGAATTTTGTTTCATAAATCAACAGGAAAGGTCCCCCACCCCTGCATATGCTCCCTCCTTTGCACGGGATACACAGAAATTGGGTCAAAAATGTGGCAAATCTCCAACCCAGTTGTCAACATCAGCCATCGCTAATAAATAGTAATTTAGGTAATTATCAGTGGTAGCATTCAATTCATGTAAGATGGGTGTTTCAATCCAGGAGAGCTGAACAGCTAAAGCTCCAGTTAGATCCAGTCTTGAAGTTGTTATCATTACATAGTTTTTAAGTAAACGATTTGTGGCCCACTCACACCATTTACTCCATTTCTCTTGTCAACCTCCTAAACCTCCTTTAGCACCACATTTGTTGTACGACAAGGCTGTTCTGTTGATCCTCCAAATTAAATAACTGATAGATCACAGCAGCATACAAATCAGTTGTTAGCTCTCCCGCTGTGAGTGAAGATGGCGCAGTTTAAAGATGAATTCTCATGAAAAGGGCTAAGGGGAGCAAGCACTGCTTTGACTCGTTTCTCTCTCTGTTTCTCAATTGAAGAAACACTTTCGAGACTCACATGACAAAATGAAGGAAATTATTTGTAAAATAGATGAAATGTGCAGAGTGCATGATTGTATGCCATGGTCTGAAGTTGTCTCACCATATTTTTGACTGAAGGTTTCAGTGTTTCCAGTGTTCTTAAATGTAGGTTGAGGTTAGGACAAAACCATTATGGTACAGGGGAATGTGTCACACCTCTTAACAAGCTCTTTCTCTTCTGCCATGCTGAACTGACAGATTTGCTATGGAGTAGACCGACCAGGCAAGTTAAGTGTTGGTCTTGATCGGCTATATAATTAACGTGGCTCACATGCTGTTAATGTATGACCACGGAATTGCAGGTGAAAAAATACTAAACACACGTGTGTTTTTGGCTTACTTTATTAATATAAAGCTGATGGAGAAAGTTGATAATGTAATACTGGCAGAGACAAAACAGTACGGAAGCCAGTGTGCAGCATTACGGTGGACAATTAAAGGAACACTGTAAGGTTACTGTAGGCAAACTCTTTTACATTTACATTGAGGGCATTTAGCAGATGCTTTTGTCCAAAGCGACTTACAGTAATTCATACATACATTCATACACTGATGGTGGTAGCTGCCATGCAGGGTGCAGACCCGCACATCAGGAGCAGTGTGGGGTTCAGTATCTTGACATTTCGACATGCAGACCAGGGCAATCGAACTAGTGACCATCCAATAACAAGACGCTGGTTTGGATAAAATGAACTTGAAACATATTAAAACTTACCATTTCTACATTTGATTGGAGGAATGCAACACTGTATAATCTGTTGCTGGTCCTTTCTTTTGATTTCCATGCTGGGGACTCTGCTGGAAACAGTGTGAAAACACAATGTCGAAAGAGGTCATATGTCGGGTCATGAAGCTTATAGCTCATGTTAGCGAGAAATTATATTAAAGTAATTTGGCTGTCTGGGGTGTTTAAACACAAATGATCCAGCAGTCAAAATACACCATTGCTGATCTATCTGCCATGGGTCAGTCTCCTTGACTGATGCCCCTACCCAAGAAGTAGCATCAGGTGATCTGATGTACTGCACCGTTACCTTGTTTGATCCATTTTTAGAAACAAATTGAGTACACAACTCAACAAAATTTATAACAAAGGTCTCGTGGATTTGATACATTATCAATGCAGAATTTCTACATATTATATCTTTACGGAAAGGTGACTAAAATGAAACAAACAAAACAAAATGCTTATGGAGATACACATCCATTTTACCTGTAATTGGAAACATTAATATATATTTTCAATTTTCAATATGATTTCAGACACCCCAAAAGTGGACTGTACCATTTCTTAACCTTACGTTAGATGAACATCTCATCTGCATCAGTTGCTGGCCCGCGTTAAAGCCTGCCAGGTGTGAGACATAGAGATATGTCTATATACGTATATATACACATCAGTATAGACAGTGGTGAAAGAAGTACTCAGATCCTTTACTAAGTAAAAGTATCAATACAACAATGGAAAATGCTCAATGACATGTTAAAGTCATGCATTTATTGAATACAAATATAAAAGTAGTACTACAGTATTTACCTAAAAGTACTAATTTCGCAGTAAATTGTGCTGTAGCTGATATATGAAATACATTTAACAGACAACATATTGAATACTGAGGACTCCGTGCATGCAGCATTTTATTGTTGTAGGTGCTTAAGATAAAGTAATGACAAAGACAAATACAGACAAATTTTTTGTTGGTTTAACCTTTAATATAGTGGTGTCATTTCTAAGATTGTCTAAGTAATATAAAGCTGTCAAATAAATGTAGTTGAGTAGAAAGTACAGTAAATTGAAATGTAGTTCAGTGGAAGTATAAAATATATTACAAGTACCTTAGAATTGTATTTAAGTATTGCATATAGAGTTCATTATTTCATTTAAATAATCTTTTGTGGTGGTTGAATTAGTTATTTTGCCTTTTTTCATATTAGCTTTTATAATATTATCCCATTTGTTTTCAGATCTCATGAATACAGGGGTTTTACCTGATTGGATAGTTAAACAATATTAAAATCCATGTCTGCTAAAAGCTCAGTACTTGTATTAGTTCAAATGTATGACTCTTTATTGAACTGAGATTGGATTTCATTCACAAAGTCAAAACGAGCAACAGGAAAGTTAGAGATATCAGGCACTTTTTCATGGCTAAGACAAGAGTATGTTGGAAATGGCTTAAAAATGCTACTGCAACCTATATTTTGTGTGCCTATGTATCTTGTCATTCCTCAGGGTGGTATGGGTACTGGTGAGTTTTACATGTACAGTGGGGCAAAAAAGTATTTAGTCAGCCACCAATTGTGCAAGTTCTCCCACTTAAAAAGATGAGAGAGGCCTGTAATTTTCATCATAGGTACACTTCAACTATGAGAGACAGAATGGGGGGAAAGAATCCAGGAAATCACATTGTAGGATTTTTAATGAATTAATTGGTAAATTCCTTGGTAAAATAAGTATTTGGTCACCTACAAACAAGCAAGATTTCTGGCTCTCACAGACCTGTAACTTTAAAGAGGCTCCTCTGGCTTCCACTTGTTACCTGTATTAATGGCACCTGTTTGAACTCGTTATCAGTATAAAAGACACCTGTCCACAACCTCAAACAGTCACACTCCAAACTCAACTATGGCCAAGACCAAAGAGCTGTCAAAGGACATCAGAAACAAAATTGTAGACCTGCACCAGGCTGGGAAGACTGAATCTGCAATAAGTAAGCAGCTTGGTGTGAAGAAATCAACTGTGGGAGCAATTATTAGAAAATGGAAGACATACAAGACCACTGATAATCTCCCTCGATCTGGGGCTCCACACAAGATCTCACCCCGTGGGGTCACAGTGATCACAAGAACGGTGAGCAAAAATCCCAAAACCACACGGGGGGACCTAGTGAATGACCTGCAGAGAGCTGGGACCAAAGTAACAAAGGCTACCATCAGTAACACACTACGCCACCAGGGACTCAAATCCTGCAGTGCCAGACGTGTCCCCCTGCTTAAGCCAGTACATGTCCAGGCCCGTCTGACGTTTGCTAGAGAGCATTTGGATGATCCAGAAGAGGATTGGGAGAATGTCACATGGTCAGATGAAACCAAAATAGAACTTTTTGGTAAAAACTCAACTTGTCGTGTTTGGAGGAGAAAGAATGCTGAGTTGCATCCAAAGAACACCATACCTACTGTGAAGCATGGGGTTGGAAACATCATGCTTTGGGGCTGTTTTTCTGCAAAGGTACCAGGACGACTGATCCGTGTAAAGGAAAGAATGAATGGGGCCATGTATCGTGAGATTTTGAGTGAAAACCTCCTTCCATCAGCAAGGACATTGAAGATGAAATGTGGCTGGGTCTTCCAGCATGACAATAATCCCAAACACACCGCCCGGGCAACGAAGGAGTGGCTTCGTAAGAAGCATTTCAAGGTCCTGGAGTGGCCTAGCCTCCAGATCTCAACCCCATAGAAAATGTTTGGAGGGAGTTTAAAGTCTGTCTTGCCCAGCGACAGCCCCAAAACATCACTGCTCTAGAGGAGATCTGCATGGTGGAATGGGCCAAAATACCAGCAACAGTGTGTGAAAACCTTGTGAAGACTTACAGAAAACGTTTGACCTATGTCATTGCCAACAAAGGGTATATAACAAAGTACTGAGATGAACTTGTTATTGACCAAATACTTATTTTCCACCATAATTTGCAAATACATTCTTTAAAAATCAGACAATGTGATTTTCTGGATTTTTTTTTTTTCTCATTTTGTCTCTCATAGTTGAGGTATACCTTTGATGAAAATTACAGGCCTCTCTCATCTTGGTGGGAGAACTTGCACAATTGGTGGCTGACTAAAAACTTTTTTGCCCCACTGTAGGTGTTGTTGTATTAAGGACGCAGAGGGAGGTCAAAGTGGCAGGAGGCAGTCAGGAGGAAGACAGGAGGACAGTGAGCAGAAAGGAGGAAGACAGGAGATCGGTGAATGGGCAGGAAGAAGACAGGGGTACAGTGAACGGGAGGGAGGAAGACAGGAGGATGGTGAGCAGGCATGAGGAAGACAGGAGGACAGTGACAGTGAGCAGGCAGGAGGAAGACAAGAGGACAGTGTGTTAGAGTGGAGAAGATTGTCTTGCTGGCAGTTTTGATATAGAATACTTTGTTGATGACCTGTGACTACAAAAGTTGATGTGTGTTACTTTCCCTGTCAGCTGGTGTAATGGCTTTTGATTTAACATCATCACCTACAGACTGGAGACATTATGTTGAACAAGTAAGATACTGTAGGGAGTGTAAGACTTCAGTTCACTTAAGCCTGTACAGGGTTCCCTTTATGTCCTGGAGAAAAAGTTGATCCCCCACCCATTGTGATATGTATGTATGTATGTATGTATACAGATAGATAGATAGATAGATAGATAGATAGATAGATAGATAGATGCCCAGACAATTTACCTATCAGTTGTTTAGGAATGAGGATGAGTTGCAACAAATCAAATCTACAAGAATGTAAAGGGTCAGCCAGTCTAGGTCTACAGGTATTTTTGAAATTGAAATAAACCTGTAAATGCTTCGATTATGCTGATAGCTGAGTCGTATTACACCATGCAGGCACAGGCTAAACATTTTACATTGTGGCTGGACTGTTGATATTACTCCTTTCATTTCGGATGGTGTGAATGACATTTTATTTGTAACCTTTTAACCAGTGCACACCAGGACCCATGTATATTGTCAGCTTTCGTAATTTTGTTTGTTTGTTTGTTGTTTTGCAATATAAGTATAAGCATTGTAGATATAGTTTGAATATGCTTTGTTTATTATTAAATGTGGCAGCATGGGCACTGTCTAGAGCTTCCCCTTAGCTTGTGACAGATATTTTTGTCATTGCACTGTGATAACTGTGTTCTTAAAATATTTACTTTTTTTTCTAATAATAAAACAATAATCTACTTTTATATCAGCAAATATAGTGGCACATGTAAGCAGAAAATATAAAAGCTTGCTAAGTTATGAAGCTCTGATGGAGCTCAAGTTTATCAGGAAGATGGCTGTTTTACTCCAAACAATTTCACTGTATGAATCTGGACTGTGTGTGTGTGGGTGTGTGTGTGACTTCTTGTATGCAGAAGAACACAGAACATGAATAACATTTTTAAATAATAAAATAATTTGTGTTTGTTTTTTGAATGGTTGTTTTTATTTTGTCATACAGTTTGTATTCATATAACTCATAATGAAAATGTTCACCAAAAAGGTTTGTCATTCAAGATGGACATTGCAGAGCCAGGTATCTGAGCAGACAACCAATGAGCAAATTGCTTAATACAAATGAGAGTTATTTCAGGGGTTATATTATATGTATCGTCAGTATTTATCGATGTGATTGTTTATTTCATGATACATTATTAAACTGTGCTTTAAGTACAGTTTTATTAAACCACAACAAACAAAATATGAAGATATGATATAGTGCTTGTGGCAGATGATGTTCTCAGATCATTTTTAGAACACAAAGCAACACAGCAGGTGACTAGAACATCAGGTTTGCACTTGATTACTTCAAAATTACACCTAAAAGGAAAAAAGCTTTAATCAAAAGTTAATAAAACGTATAGATGCATGCACAGGAAGTGAGGAGAAAACGAAAGAAAAGCACTGTTGACTGAACAGATACAGAATTTTGTTGATGGCATACCTGTTTATTTCAGATAACGACATGTCAACCAGCCAATTTAATTCTGACATTAATTACTATATTGCACCAGGTCTGCTTGAAGAGGTGGTAACAGTATTCATCACAAAGCAGCCCCAGTACAAAAAGAAAAAAAGCTTCCTTTTTCTTGTTTTGAACATTCCACCACAGATTCAATTTGCTGACAAACCACAAACACCTATTGTTATTTTTCTTTTTGAATGACAACCTATTCTCTACCTGTCAAGATATTGGGCACCAGTAAGGGGCACATACACTTGCATACACATGCACATGTGCACGGATGGTCACATACTAATATACACAGTTTTTCAGGTAAAGGTTATATACTTGAAAAATATTCTCATTAGTTCTCTGTACAGCGCTATCAGTATACTACCTCCAGTGGAGGATGGAGTGCGTGTGTGTGTGTGTGTGTGTGTGCGCATGTGTCTGTGTATGCATATGTCTGGATAATGAGCTGATAGTCCCCTCGAAGTGTGAGGTTGTGTGCTGAAAGCCAAGGTGGTAACTAACACACTGACAACACTCAATCACCTTAAACCCTGCGGTGTTGAGAGCACCAGATAGAGCACAATTATGTTTATTAGCTTCTCTAGCTGTCACTCATTCACTCATAATAGCATGTTGTGTCTGACTTAATGCCAAGATATATTGACAGAAAGGCTAAGAGAAATTTCATGCCAAGTACAAACCATCGAATCTGAGTGCAGTGAAATAGACATTTGACAAATGTTTCATTCTGTTTCTATTTTGTGAGCAATAACTTTTTTAATGTATTGAAAGTTTGATTTTGTTTTCCCGGAAGGAGACACCAGGCTGAAGGAATGTTGTGAACATATTTTTCTGGTCAGGACTACTGCCTGCAGCACATCAAGCTTTGACTTTAAACAGCAGCATGCAGGATGCAGCTAAATGCTAATAAGACAGAGATAATCATTATACGTCATAATCCTCTGCCTTGTCAATATCCAAAACATTCAACATTGCCAAAATCTCTGTATCATTTTGGATCCAAGTCTTAGCTTAGACAAACATGTTAAAGGGGCTCTTTGTAACAATTTGTAGCAATTTACATTAATCACTTGTTTACCAGCCATATGCCAGCAGACTGTAATGTGACTTGAACATTTTGACTGTCCCTGTCTCCCTGGTTGCCCCTATAAGCCTGTGGGTGATTCTTTTAAGTAATTTAATGTGGCTGAACTGTGGATTTCTTAGTGATGGTCTCAGGTCAGACTGTCTGTGACAGTCCAAATGATGCAACTTCTCAAGTGCCCTGACTCAGTGGCTCCCTCTGCTCCACTAACAGAGAACAACGGTAGGTTCCGTAGAGCCCCTTTAATTGAATGGTTCAATCTGGTTTTCACCGTCTCACTAATATTTCTGGGATGAGACCATTTTGATCCAACAAACATCTGGAAATTATTAATCATATCTTTTTAATTAACCAATTAAATCATTGTAATTCCTTGCTCCGATTCCTTATGCTGGTTACGTGTTCCTTTTAGAACTGATTTTAAGATGTAATTTATTACTTACAAAGCACTGAAAGGCCTTGCTCCGAGTTTTCTAAGCTTTCTTTTATTGGCCCATGCCCCTTGTCGCTCCCTGAGACCCTGGGGTGTGTATCTTGTTCTTGTCCCTAAGCCTAGATTTGAAACACAAAGGTGATGAAGCCTTTGCAGTTGGGGCTCCAAAGCTGTGCCCAAGGAGATCAGTGCCACAAACTCAGTGTATTAGTGTCTTAGAAATAACTTTTGAAATATTATTTTTTTAATGCTTTTTGGTGATTGTATTTGCTTTATGCCACCCTTGTTTACTTACTTTGTGTTTTATGCAGTTCTGTTTTTATTGCAAATCACTTTGTAAATGTCTTTTGAATGGTGCTCTATAAGTAGTAGTAGTGGTAGTAGATGTAGGAACACAAGCCTTTGTCTCTGCATCTTAAAGTGGTCTCATTTCGGCCATGATTACCTTTAACCCAAATCGACTCCTTTTTCCAGCATATGAGACTGAAAGCCCCCATATCCTGGCCTGGCAAAATCCTCTCCTCTCCACGAGTGGGACGATGTTGTTTTTCTTGCAATAAACAGAAAACCAGAGACCTTCTTTTAGTAATTAACAATGACTAAGCACATCTGGTCTGTTCCCCTTCCTCCAAAGAAGATGAACCCCTTTTCCTCAGGTCAAACAAGGTCAAGCCCGATAGAGTTTTCTTTGGTCACACCAAAAGGAAGGAGGACTGATTTCTAACATAGATGTGGTGATTTAAGATGTCTTACTAATCTACGTGTCTCTCCCTCTGGAACATTCTCCAGTGGGGGAAGGCTTAATGGGAAACCTAATCTGTGTGTTCTTCTCCTCACATGTCCAACTGGTATTTACGACCGTTGTTGTTCTTGGGTCTGACATACCAATCCCCTTTGCAGTCTAGCCTCACCCAAATTCAAATAAGTCCTAAATAACTAATGAACTACATCTCAATTTCTTAATTTTAGCAGATTCCGAAATAGCGTAAGAAGGTCATACAATAGATCAGGGGTACTCAAATACAAATCTTAAAGGGCCACAAAGATTTTTTTCAATTACTCAAAGGTCCATGTATTGAGGTCGGCCAGGCCACATGCAATAATACTGTAATATTCAAAACAAAATGTCCTTTTCATTCTAAACAACAAAATACGAACAAAAATAAAATGTAATTTCCATTTTAACATAAATCAAAATACAAAGTTGAATATTTCCTCTTTTTGTTTGCCTTCAGACATTGTGTCCATCACTTCATCATGCATTATTTTATTTCATTGTGACATAGATGTGACAAGAATCCTGCTTGCAGCTTGATATGACGATTTCAGTGCATTTATTTGTGTTGTGCTTATCTCTGAATTTTGAGGAAATGTCTCTTCAAAATTCCTATGCTTCGTCTCATAATGCAGTTTCAAACTGGAAATCTTCATCACAGCTTCTCCTGGCATATTGTAACGCCCCTTGTGGACTGTGGCGCAATGAATCTTGGGTATTCTGTTGATGTTGGTGTAATTATGATTCGTGAAAGTGTTGTGAATAAGATGATATGTAAGATGGTTGTGGGTTAATTCACGTCATTTGTTCTTTGATTAAATGATGTTGAGTTTTAACAAGGATGATACAAATTTTGGCACCGTGAGTGAAAGGGTGTTTGCCGGGAGGAACTCCCCGTCCGTTACGCTACAGGTGATAAACTATGATGAGACTTGCTAAAACATGTTAAACATCATAAGTGTGTGTCACTGCTGCACTGTCAGATCCGTGAGTTCTGTCCTGGTTGGAGGGAGAATGAATAGAAGTTTTAAGTTCTTACTTCTATAAGTTGCTGATTCTCACTGTCCACGTTATTATAGCAGTTTACTTGGAACACGCCATTTCAATCTCTTGCCACCGGCAAAATGTGAATACGCGAACTGCTCCGAAAACGAAAGTGAAAGTTAAAAGTTGCGATCGCAGCGGTGAGTGACCCAGTTGTCTTTGTATTGTTGGCATGGAGACAAGTCCCGGTGTACACGTGCTGACCCAAACAAAACACATGGTGAAGGAATAACAGTACGGGGGCCACAAACAGGAGGCTGGCGGGCCGGATGCGGCCCGGGGGCCGCCTATTGAGGACCGCTGCAATAGACCTTTCCCATGTTATTGTCAAGCCCAAATGAAGTTTATTACTCAATAAGTTTGAGGTCAACAGAAACCACCCCTCCCCTTTGTCGATGGAGGAGAGACTTGAAGATCATCATTCCTTGTGTTATTTACCAGTTAAATGTCTGATATGTTTTGTTACGATAGAACTACAAGGAATATGTATAAGTCCTTCGTCCTACTGTGTATTGTATACTTTACTGTTATATGTTGTATACCTTATTGCTTCATGTCTTAATCAGGTTAGAATTCTTTTGAATGACAAATGATCCTTATCATGTTGCATCTTTTCACAAAGGCAAAAATTCGACTTTTAAGATGGTGAAGTTTTGGGAAGGTTAAAACATGATTTCAAAACATTAAATCCAATAATATAGTTGGATTAACTTTTTGGGAGCCTCAACTCAGATCACAGGAGGTGTGACACTGTCAGCCAGCCCCTTCTTCAGTCTGCCAGCTGCAGGTCATAAAACAGACCCCTCTGCTCTGCTCACCCTCTCTCACCCTTCTTCTCCGGGCTCTCTTCTCCCCCGTTTCTCCTCCTGACTTCTTCTCTTCACTTCTCCCACTTCTTTTCTCTTTCTTTTCTTTTTCTTTTCTTTTTAAAATAATCTTTAGTTTTATTTTTGTAACAAGCTCTAAGACAAGCGAATTGAATTCCTACTTTAAGTATTTTACTTTTATCCAAATTTTGATAGAACAAATTCTTTTCTTTTTGATTTTTGATTTTATACTGTTAAAGTATCACCACCTGATTCAGAAGAAGTTTAATTAGTTTCTTAGAACTTAAGTACCACTACTTGAAACCACCAAGAAAAGTCTTTTTCAAGACTGTGATCATCTGATGAAGAACGTTGCAAGCCTTGCAAGGAGTCTCCAACAAAAAGAGACTTTGTGTGCTCCCAGCCGAGACCGACTCTGCCTCCAGCGCTCCCAAGGCGGAAACCCCGCCTGGCCTTCCGACCAAGAGTTCCTCAACAGAGTACCGACCTTCCCTCTGGCTACTGGACCGACGCGCCGTGCCGTAGTCCAACCCAGAACTCTTAAGAACACCAAACTTCAGTGCCTCCTGACTCCCAGACAAAACCGGCTGAACGTCTTCATGCAGTTGGATCCACACACGTGAGAATGAGTGGTGTCTAAAGTTCTGACTTCTGTCTAAAGTTCTGACTTCTGTCTAAGTACTGACTTCTATCTTATGAATTTAAGAGAATTAAGATTAGGGTCTCGTAGTATTAAAAATGACTCCCGTAATATTTAATATATATAACCCGACCCTTTAACTTTACCATCTACCGACGGTCACATGACGTTATTACTTTCCTTATTACAGTCTTTACCTTCTCTGTTATCTGTTGTTCGTCTAAAATTGTCTTGTCATATATTTTACCCAAATTATTTAGTCAATAAACATATATAATCGTTTTTCTTTGTCTGGAACTTAATTTTAATATGGAGAACCAATGGATACATGCAAAGAAGTCACTACTTCAGAATATTGAGACTGAATAAATTGATTTTGAATGGACTCTAACTGTCCAAGACCACTGGTACAGTTAGGTGTATGGAATAATGTCCTCCGGATTATTCCAATAACTAAACACGGAGGTGGTGCCCCATTTACGAGTGTAAAATTAATTACCAGTGATTAATTATCATATATATATCAAAGTAGTGTGTGAGCAGTGTCTCCTACATTATATATTTATGGTGCTGCCCACATGAGCCCCATATACTATCCCACATAGAAGTAGTTGTTGTTGTTATTTGGCATCGAGTGGCAACTGAATACCTTTCTTAAGCATGTCTATAACAAGAGAAGAAATATGTTCATGTAATTGGCCCTCGCTACAGCCTGATTTGTCTCTTCTGGGCTACAGTACAAACATAGCAGTGCAACATGGTAGATCCCTGTCGAAGAGAACCTGCACCCTCTGTAGATATAAAAAGCTCATTCTAAACACAAAGATTCTTAGTTTCAGCTGATTATACACTACTAATGAATATTATATTCAATTAAAAAGCACATATGATTTAATGATTTTCCTAATGCCTTACATTTTCATCAGCTATACTCATCAAAAACACAACTTTTTACCAGTGTGACTCTGGATAGTACACTGACTGTCAGGGAGCCCTGTGCTCATGTTTCCACAATGTGAAATACATGTAGAGAAGCTCGCCTACACAGCCTACACAGCCTACACATACGAACATTTCCCTCCTGTTTGTGTGTTGGAGGAATACAGCAATGCATGTGAGAGTAAATTCTGGTGGATTTAATACATTTGGCACCTCAGGCCAAGATTAACAGAGCAGCGGTGAAATAGGAAGTGACAAACATTGCCTGTACTGAAGAGCTGCCTATTGTATATCAGCTGTATGTTATAGGGGTGTTTGTGTTGGCTCTTTTCTGAACCGTATGATGATATGTGTGTGTTGTGCATGTGTAATGTTGTATCATTATGTGTCATCGCTGTGTGTTTATATAAGTAAAAAGGGAGAGAGTCGGGAACAAGATAAAGAGAGTAAGTAAGATAGAGAAGGGGAAATAAAGGTTTTGACATTGGAGAATCACGGCAAGCCTTCTAATTCTTTTGAGTAGCAGCGCTTTCTGAATATCCTAGGTCACTGTTGACAGCTAAGAGCTTGACGAAAGGAAGATGCGGGTGCAGCTTTGTTGCTGAAATGGGCAGATGGAGCAGCAGATAGACAAGTCTTGTCATGGAGTAGGTGGGTGTGCAGCTTTGGTGGCTAGGACACCACTGCAATGATTTGTCAAGTGTTGCGGTTAGCTGATCTGTGCTGTGGTGCCTCAAAAGTTCATATATATCCACATAGCACTCTACAAAAAAGAGAAAGAAAATCACAGCAGCTGTGCTGTTGCATCTGCCAGGCCACCAGGCACAAACAAACACATATTTCTGGGTGAAGTAGAGAGCAGGGTTGACTGGTGATCAGACCTGAAGACCAAGGGGACAGTTCCAGGACTCTGCCTGTGATTGGCTGTGCATTAGTCTCTGAAACAGTGAGATTGTTGACTGTTGCAGAACTCCTGTGTGTAATCATGGCTTCGTGATCTCTCAAAGGGGGAAATCTATCATGTGCCCCTGATGACACCTCCCCTCTCATCTTCAAAGGTCAATACTGGCTCATCGATATCAACAATACATCCTTTGTCATTAATTTTTGAAACAACCAAAGGGGTCATTTTCAGATCAGTCATCCCTGTCATCAGGAATACACTGTTTGTCAGTGATTCCAAAACACTTGAATTATTGGTATGACTGGCACCTTTATGGTTATGGTTTAGAAAAAATGTAGGCACAAGAACTACTTGGTTAATATTAAAAACAACAGGGTTAGAGCCAAGACACAACACACTGACGTTAGAGAACCACTGGTGATGAAGACTTACTGCTGCGTTGCCTCACATCACTTGCCGCTCCGCAAAAACACTGCACTTAAAAACACTGCAAAAGCAGAAGCAGTGGGTTTGTATTTGTCATTAAGTCAGTCAAAAAGGAAACCATAAGACCCACTGCAGATATACAAACCGTTATGTTAAAGAAAATTTTTATTGAAAACTCTCTTGCTAATATAGCCACTTCTTATCAAGAATATGTCTGAAAGAAACTACATGCCATCGAGAAACTGCGATAAATTGCTAAAATAAAGTACATTACAAATAACAGGCTCATGGGCCTTTCCATTTTTCCGTTTCTCTTCTCGTGTGCTGATTCGCTTAGCTGAACAGCCAATCAGAGTGATTTCTTTTACAAACAGGCTCTGCCACTAATTCTACATGCTCAATCCACCAAAAAGCCTCTGACATTGGCCGACTGTTGGCCCGGTGTGTCAGGGACATGTGGGAAAATATAGGCGTGTGAGAGCAGATCATCCACTAATCAGATGGTTAGTAGTTCAATCCTGGTGGTCGGCTGGTCCAGTTGTGTGTGAGTATGTGTGTGTGTGTGTGTGTGTGTGTGTGTGTGTGTGTGTGTGTGTGTGTCTGAGAGAGAGGAGAGAGAGAGAGAGGGAATGGGTGAATAGAAATATTGTGGGGGGCTTTGGACAGAAAGTGCTGTATGACTATGTATGTGTGTGTTGACACAGTGCATTGGAATGGGGGAATGCGGCATGTGTTGTATGAAGCACTTTGAGTTGTAGACTACAAAAGCACTATATAAATGCAGTCTATGTATCATTTAATCAAAAGGCAGACCTAATTGCAAGTCAGCTGCAAACTCTTGCACTCTTGGGGCACCGCATCAGAAAGTGCTCACACTGTATGAGCTATTTTCAAAGGTAATTAAATAAAACTGCCATTTTTGTTTGTTAAGGTATGAGGACTAGTCTTGGTCCAAAATCAAAAAATTTCAAAATTCTAATAATTTAGGTAACAATCACTTCAACTATCTTCATAGACTCCTCTTGAAGAAGAGTGTCAACACACATATCAATGAATGCGAATAAGAAGAGACTGTTGAGACGCACTACATGATGTATTAAAAAAAGAATCACACATACCCGCCTTGACACACACACACACACACGCACACAGACATATGCACACACACATTCCACAGAGGCCAGCTAAACATGTGTCCTTTTTACAAAAATACAAAATACAACATTAGTATTCCAAAAGGTTTTTCATGTCCAGTTTGTGAAAAAGTTGTGAATTATAGGGAAAAATATGTTTTTTAAGCAGCTGTGGCTTTTCCTTAATGCTGCACATTTGATGTCAAATTCATGAAAATGTTTCCTTAATTTGCATGTGTTTTCTTAAGCTGTAGTCTGTTAAGATCTCACAATCACCATACAGAATTATGTAAATAATATGTACTGCACATTTAGACATTAGAGACTTCTCTTATATGAGGAAATGACTCATGACAACATGTTGTATTACTATTGGGCAATATTTTCATATGTTTTAACAGATATACATTTCCTTTGATGTTAAACTTATGTAATTCTAACTTGTTTTTGAAACTGTTACAAATAAAAAAAAAAAAACCTGAGCAAAAATCTACAGTTGCCTTGCACAATAAAGCACTAGTCGTTTATTTAAATCAAATCCCATAATTTTGCTGGATCACTCTCAGATGGCCTTGTATTCAATATGACCATTGTCATAGCTTGTATTTTAATTTGTTTACAACACCAGTGTGGTAACTGTGAGGAGAGCGGAGGTAATCTGCAGACTGTTAAAGGAGAACTTCGGTCGATTTAAACATGCAGCTTCATTGCTCAAGCTACCCTTGACTTGCCAGTACCGAAGACACGAACACATTTGGTCCAACCATTACAGAGCTCCGTGGACAGAGATTTAGCGTTTACAGCTAACAGCATGGGGTCAGAACTTTACACTGTGTTTTAAGCGTTTTAACATGCTCCACATCTCACACCAAAAGTTACGCAACATCAGCAGACACCTTACAACACAGCACTGTAGCGTGTATGACTCAAAATGAATAAAAAAGTAGTTAAAACAGTGTGTTTGTGCAAGGAGCTACATATCGGTTTGTTGACATCCGTGTGTTCCGGTAGCTAGACCAAACTAGTCAATCCGTCAAGCGTGCGCTCAACAGGCTTAACAGGCTATTGTAAGGCTCATGGCTCATGACAGGCTGTAACATGGACATGTACATTATGAACAGAAACACGAAAATGCTGGAATATGTTTCCGTCTCCGCCAGTGAGGGAGTAAGCGCACGCTCGACGGATCGACTAATTTGGTCCAGCTACCGGAAGACACGGATGTCAACAAACCAGTATGTAGCTGCTTGCACAAACACACTGTTTTAACTACTTTTTTATTCATTTTGAGTCATAAACGCTACAGTGCTGTGTTGTAAGGAGTCTGCTGATGTTGCATAACTTTTGCTGTGAGATGTGGAGCATGTTAAGACGCTTAAAACACAGTGTAAAGTTCTGACCCCATGCTGTTAGCTGTAAACGCTAAATCTCCATTCACGGATCTCTGTAATGGTTGGACCAAATGTGTTTGCGTCTTCGGTACTGGCAAGTCAAGGGTAGCTTGCAATGAAGCTGCATGTTTAAATTGACCGCAGTTCTTCTTTAACAGCGATCGTAACGTTTGTTTTAGATCAGCTCGTTTCCAGCTTTTTCGATGATTATTAATTTTGTATTATATATCATTAAGTGTTAAAATGTTTCATAATCAAAAAAGTTACTTTTAATTGTTAATTTTCTTGTTCTGAGTTTTCTCTATTCAAATCTTGTGTAAATATGCAATAATTACGGTTTACTATATGCGACGATATGAATATTGATAAATGTATAATTAAACTTGTTAAAATGTACATTTTGGTGTTATTTCGTTTTTATAAAAAAATATCATGACACAATGAATGCATTCATCACGCAGTTGGGTATTTACATGAGAGATTATAGAGTTTAAATCTAGCGGTCAAAATGACGCTTACGGCCGTTCTAGTAGTGTTGGAGCAAACATGTTTCAAGGTGTTGCCTATAAATACTTTTCTTTGAATAATAATGTGACTGATATAGTTTTTCACACACAAAAAGTTAAAGTAGGCCCTTATCTTGTTAAAATCCTTTTCCCTCATTAAAAATTCCAGAATCAAGAAATATGCAAATATATGGTATCCCAAAAGTTTGAAACTCAAACATTCAAGAGTAGGAACAATATGAAAATCACATTTTTGAGTGGAGGGGGGAAATCAATAGACTTGGCAGATAGTGATGCTTCAGGGCTTCTTTGGTTCAGCACTGTGGACAGCGGGGTGAGAGAGAGAGAGATGATCCTCATTAACAAGAAGCATTTGACTTATGCAGAGAAATAAATCTGTTTAAACTAGATATTTATATGCCACAAAACAATTAAAAGGAGAGTGAGAGCGGACGAGGCATCCATTGTGTGATGGCGGAGCAGAGAGTCAGCACCTGGATTTTGCACCCACGGTCAGTAGTATTAGTAGGTGTATCTGCAAACAAACAAACAAACAACAACGACCATTATCCATCTTATTATTACATTCGTGGGAAGTTATTACAATAAAGATTTTCACGTCCGCACAAACGTAATGAATCCCTGCAAACGTATAGTTATTACATGTGTGGGAAATCGTGTGTTACGCTTGTAGTAGGCAGCGACCCCAGCAAACGACGTACGTCATTGTGTAATCACACATTACTGATTTAACCTTATAATTTCTAAAACATTCAAATGATTTTATTATCATACTACATTTCAAAACCACATTCATTCCAATATTCTTTTTTTAAATTGTACCAAAAAAAACCCAAAACCAAATAAAAAACTCTGAAGGCCAAGGGCCCCTATTGGCTCTGGGGCCCTGGGCACATGCCCACTTTGCCTATGTGGTAATCCGTCTATGCCAGCAGCTGATCATGCCATTGACAAAGGGTAGAAGAAGATGAAAACAAAACTATTCTCATGAATGAAACAACAGTAGGTGCACCTAATTAAGACAATGCTGTCTCTCAAAGCCAACACAGTTCCAAGTGTAAGACATCCCAACCTACGTTTTCAAAGCATGCCCAGAATTTGAAGAAACACACAGTTCAACAGAAAGGAAAACATCTGGCCTTTATAGTCTGTTAATGTGTGACAAGAGTTTTCATGCTGCACCAAGCAAGCCAAAGCTGCTGAGATGGGTTGGATGTGTAGCAAATTTCAAAAGCTCATCGGTCAAAGAACCAAGCAGAGCATAAAGGGAGACAGCACAGCAGAAAACTTGACTTAAAAGAGGAGCAGGCAGTTGGTGAATGGGATGGCTTGTAAACAGAATTCAATATTGAATACTGTTATACAAGAGGTCAACACAAAATAGATTCAGAGACCCTGCTTTATACATCTCTAGGTTATGATGGAATTTAAAAGACATTCTTGTTTGTGTCAAACTGACTGGGAAGCAGCAAACAACCTCATATTACGGAGAGACTTGCAGCTATTCATACTGCAAAATAAGAATGCGGCAACTATGTGCATTGTAAGCTTACTGATTAGACCAAAATTACTTTTTCACATCTTGATGGGACAAGAGTCTCTGATTAAATATTTGATTAGGCTACATTTCATTTGCTCAATGTAGTTCACATGATTGCATGGTCATGTAGCCTCGCAGTCTGCTGCATTGCAGAGTAGTAGTGCAGCACTTTCATGAATAATCAAGACAACACATCTTCATGCTTAGATTGTCTGCAGTAAGGTAGAACCAACACCGTCAATTTGATGGTGCTTGACTGTGCAGAATACAAACACAGCTCTTATTGTAATTGTATGCTGATTGAATGGCTACTCCTACAACAGAACCTAGCAGGCCCTAGGCAACAGGTTGACAGTAGAGGTACAACATGCCGAAATGAACTCAAATTAAATACGGGAGCCTCTGTTCTACAATGAGAGAAGAATCTGCCCTCTGAGCTCCTGAATCCTTAGTTCTATTTGCACCTTGTATTTTAACAGGTGAACTGAAGCCCATCTGGATTTGTTATCTGAAAGAAGGCATCTTATAATGGAACTTTGTATTTATAACTAGGATCAAAAATATATCTAACACTTCCACATTAAACGCTAAATCTTGTTGTTATATGTTTTGTTGAGTTATATACATATATTATCCTGAATGTTTCCAACAACGGTCAAACCCAAAAGTTGACTTAGAATAGTGGTGAGCTTTGTTTGTTAAATACTGTGGGCTGGCTGCTTTGTCAACAAATATGGTACATTTTTAAATAATGCCAATGCAGTTGCAATTTCTAGTTTCATTATACTGGATTAATGCCACTCTCGTGTCTGTATGGTAAATAAGATGCCACCCAGAGCAGCCAGACAGCTTAATTAAGCACAAAGATTGCAAAAAGCTAATTTGTAAGCTTTAGATGTGCTAGAAATCAAGAAAAAAAAGAAGCTTATTTCAAATTGTCTAACTCTCTCTTTAAATAGTATGATGTCTAACTACTGAGGAATGAAACTGGGACCTGAAGAGGTGCCCTTGGATAGCAATAACAACTTAATTTAGCTTAGCATTGTAAGTGATGTGAGGATGTGGGACTTTGAGGCTCTGTCTGCTTGAGAATAGACAAGGTTCTGTCCCACCTCCTTCAATAAAATGCCCTTGACTACAATGCAAGTACTCCCCAGAGTACTGTATTTCTGTGCTTTTTAGATTCATCACATCATTAGCAACTTTAGCTAATCAAAGTAGCTGTACAGTACCAGGGCCACTTCTTCACACCATCATACCACCCCTTTCTCAGTGATGGCAGTTGTGATTACATTTTCCAGTTTACGGTTTGACAGGCTGTGATTTCATGTATTTTTTTCCCAAAATCTTGTAAAGATGAGCAGATAACCGAAAGTTACACCAATAATACATGCACAGTATCATTGGGCTAGGAATAAAGTGGATACTGTAGGGAGGTAATCAGATATATGGGAGATGCTTGCTAGCACTAGACCCAACGGTAAATTACATGACTGTTGTTTTGCATGTTGAAGTTGGTTCTACTGTACTTCTGTACTTATTTTTGCTTTGCCAAAGAAACAGTGTTGTCTAAATCCTTTATCCTTTGCCAGGCTTCTTGGGATAGCTGAAAGAAGCAGAATTAGGTGACCTTTCAATTTGTTGAATTTCTTTTCTCAGAAATGAGCAAACATGTACAAATTGCCTTTATAGAATAACAATAAAGGCCATACCACAGCCTGAAAATCACATTCTGATTATACTATTCATTTTCTCACATGAACATTTGAGTTTTTCTTTATCCAGATGAGTTTGAAGGTAAAAATCAGGTCTAATATTCAGGACATTAGCACTTACAGGTAATTACTGAGGATGAAGGATCCCTCCAAATACTGCCGATAGATAGACTTCTCTGCATAGAATTTATTTCAGCCGCGTTCTCCAGCCATCTGACAGAACAGATAATCTTCTGTTCTGATCAGTAATGTTCACATTAGGTTTTTTGCAGAGCACCAGCATCAAGGGGAGCTAATGTGGCCGCTCAGAGAGTTTCTGGTTGAAAATCTCTGAACTTCTCAGAAAGCTGCATAGGTCATCACCATCTTTTTCAGACAACCAATCATATATTAGAACGGGCAGGACTCATCATCTGTCACCCTGGCAACCAAGAACATGGAGGAGAAGCTTGTTGTGTCTGCCTATTTCTTAGAGTTATCAGACAGATAATAACGCAACATCGACAGAAAAGTCGATCTGTGGAAGCAGATCATCTGGACAATGCATGTTGCTGGTCAGTGATGTGTTTCTATTACCCCACATGCTGTACGCTTGTAGTTAGCCGTGTAGTCAGCCCTCAGTAGCTTTGGCTAGTGTCGATCGAAGCCAGCATGCAGCATTTTTTTTTCTTTATTCACACAAGCACTTTAACCCAGCACTTGTCTGCTAGAAAGAAATGATTTGTTCTCGATCCAAGGTTTGTGGCAGTCTTACTGCAACCCTCACCTTAACTTTAGACTTCAGGTCTTTGTTCGTATATGTTAGTAAACTACAGTAACTCATAGTAGGCTCATATCACTGCCAAAACTGCCAAAATGTGAAACACCTACACAGCAGAACTGTGGCTGAGCACATCCTGTGTAAATACTAAAAGAGGACAGAGGCTGCTGCTTTGCTGACATGCTGGCTTCATCCTGCTGCCTGTGTTGACACAGTATTAGTCACTATGACATTAGTTCTGATAAGATGAATGTAAGGTAAGGTTTCTTCTGAATGCCACTTCACATCTTGTGATGATGCCAATATCAAAGATCACCCTTGTCTCTGACTGGGCATGTGGCCTGCTTCCCCTCTCAAGTCAAGAAGTAATTGATACAAGAAACATGCAACAGTCATCCTCACATAAAATCTTTTGCCTCTGCAGCTACCAGAGCAGCAGCCTGGTGATACATCGCTGCTTAGTCCTCAATGCCTGTGTCCTTCTTTAGCCAGTCTCTTCACTCTCCTGGTATCAATCACAGGTTAGTTAATACATTTACAAGCATCTTCAAGGAGCCTCCACCCTTGTGCTGATTAAAGTGGTTGTTCAGGTCATTTGATGCAGGGTTGTATGAGGTACTTACTAGGGCTGTAACGATACACATATCGAAACTGAAATCGCGACACTCAGATCCACGAACCTGTCTCGTGGTGTGAGAAGGCAGAATTGGAAAGTGGAAAGTGACAAAGGTTTAGCTAACCCTAACCCTGTGCTGTTAACAGCCCATCCGATAGACACGCCGCCATACGTGCAGCCAGCTCATCCATTCACACTGGTTCAGTTTGCCAATACTGCACCTCTGATACTATCAGCTGAGTACCATATACAGAAGTTATTTAATTGTTACATAAATAAAATGTTTAATAAAAAAAAAAAAAATAAAGTTGCGTATCGAACCGTGGGTCAAAAATCATGATACAAACCGAATCGTGAGTTTTGTGTATCGTTACAGCCCTAGTACTGGCCCACAGTTAGTATATTACCTGCAGCAGATGACTGTAAGCTCTGCCCCAATGTGGAGAGGCAGCCACCGAAAAGAAGGCCCACCTAAAACAGAAATATATCCCTTTATATGTATGCAATATTTTCAACATTTTTGGTGCTTTACATTGTCGTCAGATGAGAAGTCCGACACAGACAGCTGATCAGTAGCATAATAGAGTGCATTGCAGGCATAGCTGCACTTGTGCGTGGAACATGTATGTTTGAGGTACAGTTTAGGGAATGTAGTGGCAAAGGAAAGGGCTGGTTGACTGCAATGAAAAGCTCGAAAAATGTTCTATAAATATAGTGTACACTTAAACTGCTTCATATGACTCCACATCAAAAGATCTGATCTAGTCATTAATTAGTTTTTACTGCCTGACACAAATCTGTAACAACAATTAATACACCATTTTTGAAGTAAGCACATTGATAATGCATTTTGATGAAGGCTACGAAATGTAAGTGATCAATTGTTTCCACATTCTCCAGGCTGCCATGTAGTGAAAGCATGTTCTCTTGAAATATAGACTGGTGTAAGAAAAGAACAATTTACCAGCGATCTAAAATCTGCGAATATTAAACTTGACATGCTGTCAGGCTGAAATGAATAATGAGGCTTAGGTCAAAATGAAATGGAGATAACAGAATTAAAAACAAAACAAAAAATCAAGAAATGGTGTACCATAGTTATTGTCTTTGAATTGTTGCACATAGTATTGTTTTTCTTTCTGACTTGAGAATGGTAGACCACGACAGAAAAAAGTAGGAAATTGTGCATATTCAGAATTGTTGCAGCCTCCTACAAGCTCACTTTAAAGTTGTTCACCCCACTTCTACTAGCTCCTACACTATTAACACCCCAAATATGCTCTCCCTTCACTTCTAGTCTTGACTCAACATGACAAACAGACATTCTTCAGCGGGAGGGAGGGATAATCTGTTAATCTTTTTACTGAGGAAAACAGAGGAAAGAAAGGACAGGCAGATTGATCTTCACAATGCTGATGAGATGCTCTCTTAGTTTTGACTGAGGCAACGTCAGCTGCAGTGTAGGAGCTGAGATCCAAATGAGGCATTTTAATACGAGAGACAGAGATATGGAGGAGTCAGCGCGATAGATGGAGGAGAGGAAGGAGAGATAAATGGTAGCAAAAGAGACAGAGAGAGATAGATTGAGGGAAGGCAGAATAAATGGGAGGGTAGGAGAGAGAGAGAGATGGATTGAGAGGATGAGGGAGTGCAAAGGGGTGGGAGAGACAGATTGATAAAGGTAAAGAGAGAGAGAAAAATCAATCTTGTGGCAAGAATATGCCCCCTGGAGGATAGAACTCCTGGAGTACCATTGGTTTTCTTTGCTTAGAGGAAGAGGTATTTCTGTGCTCTGAAAAGGGTTGAAGTCATTGGCTTTTAAAGGTCATCAGCCAAAGTTTCTGTCTGAATTCACTGCACTCACTTAAAATGTACAAATCCTAAAACAAAAATGCCAGTGTTACTGTTTTGGTTGTTTTGTCTTGTCTCTTTGGCATATTTTCCCATGTTCATATCTGCAACTGAATGCTGATTTTTTTTTTTTTTTTGTATTTCTCCTTTAGGTGCCTCTCTGTCAAATCAATTTAACCTTTACTACAAAAATTCTTCAAAACTTTAACTTAGGAGACACAAAGGACTAGTGTGATCTAACAAAGACAAATATGTGTGTGCAAAAATGAATGAGTTCCCCTGAAAGCCCCTGTACTCCTGCAGTGCACCCACACAACTGATCTCACTTATCCTGGCTGAAAAGACCTCCTCTTAAAAGAGGCCTGTAGCACGAGACAGGATTGGTGGTTGAGGTTGAAGTAACTCAAGGGTTACTTCAGGCTTTTCAGTGTTACAATGCGGGTTCAATTCTTACTGGGAAACATCGCCATGGTAACTTATGCTGCACACCTAACCTGCTACGGAGCACCTCCTACTGAATTCAATGGAAAATGGCATTATTCATCTCTTTGTTTTCCTGTTGGCTGCAAGCAGTGTCATTGTCTTTTTTATTGTGCTTTGTTATACCGATATCGTCCTACAACAGAGACTGATTGAAGAACTTAAGCCCTGTACTTGAAAAATTGGTATAAAATATCACTTTGAAATATGGTTTTTTTGTTAGTTTTTTCTCGTTTGGCACCGCTGGAGTTACAGCTGAATAAATGAGGCTAAAACCATCATGCACACGTCATAAGATACATCTAAGCAACATTAATTCATTATTAATGGAATGCACAAATGTAATTAAAGTCAGATCTACTGGTGCTCTCATGATGAGACAGGACATTAAAATTCTATTAATTCACTCATTCACAGGGTTCATGATTTTTTTCCCAGCTTTTCCCCTGTAACTGTGTGTTTTTAGCCTGAATTATGTTCTTCTTCTATCGGTCTAATAGTTTTCTCTTCATTGATAATGTACACTGAACAAAAATATAAACGCAACACTTTTGTTTTTGCTCCCATTTTTCATAAGATCTAAAACTTTTTCTATATATGGAAAAGATCCATTTCTCTCAAATATTGTTCACAAATCTGTCTAAATCTGTGTTAGTGAGCACTTCTTCTTTGCCAAGATAATCCATCCCACCTAACAGGTGTGGCATTTCACGATGCTGATTAGACAGCATGATTATTGCATAGGTGTGCCTTAGGCTGGCCACAATAAAAGGCCACTCTGAAATGTGCAGTTTTGCTTTCTTTGGGGGGTCTTGGGGTCAGAAAACCAGTCAGTATCTGGTGTGACCACCATTTGCCTCGTATCTCCTTCGTATAGAGTTGATCAGGTTATTGATTTTGGCCTGTGGAATGTTGGTCCACTCCTCTTTAATGGCTGTGCGAAGTTTCTGGATATTGGCAGGAACTGGAACAAGCTGTCGTATACATATCGTATACGTGTCGTATCTACAGCACCCCAAACATGCTCAATGGGTGACATGTCCGGTGAGTATGCTGGCCATGCAAGAACTGAGATGTTTTCAGCTTCCTAGCCAGCTGCAAATATGGGTTGACCCTGAAAAAATTCTAACAAAAGGTTTCTCAGTGGTTTACAGTAGTATCAGATGTACTTAAAAACATAATAAAAGTTTACCAAAGTCGGCTTATGTTAGAGGATGTGTAATTGCCTTTTCCTCATCTTTAAATAAGAAAACAACAAATAGTTGAAATGCATTGAACAAGATATAGTTAATTTGGGGAGGCAACACTATTTAACCAAGGAACCTAATTTACTAATGCAGATAGATGATCTTAAATTGAAATATAACTCCATTAATACATATGCTAGCGAATTGGCATTGAAGAAATCAAAGTTATCTTATTTAGAGCATGTGTGAATGTGAATCAGAAGATAGAACAATTGTTAAAAATTAGAAAATAAGATGGGTCCATTATAGTGGACCATCTTCAAATTAATGGTGTCTTCAAATCATATTATACTGAATTGTATACCTCTACATCACAATCTGAGCCAGATGAGTGTAAATCCTTTTTAGATAATATTTTGCTACCTTTTTTAACACAAGTTAATAGACAAAGTTTAGAAAAAGATATATCTTCAGAGTAACTCCTGTCTGCTATGACAATACTTCAAAAAGGCAAATCACCAGGTTAAGATGTCCTGCCAATTGAGTTTTATAGACAATTTTCAAATGATTTATTGCCTCTTTTTTTGCTATGATCAATGCCTGTTTTAGGAGAGGCTGTCTCCCTCAGTCTTTATGTTTGGCATCTATAACCCTTCTCTTAAAGAAAGATAAAGATCCTCTCCATTGTGCCTCTTTTAGGCCAATTTCAGTTATTAATGTATGATTACAAAATCATTGCCAAGGTTCTGGTACTACGGTTTGAAAGGGTTTTACCTAGTATTATTCATCTAGATCAAAATGGGTTTGTTAATGGTCAAACCTCTACTGACAATTTACGCAGGTATTTTGATATTCTTTACCATACAAATGACTTAAATTCTCAAAATATTATTCTTTCTGTCGATGCTGAAAAAGCATTTGACAGAGTTGAATAGAAATATCTTATGTCCGTCCTTGGATGGTTTAATTTTGGTCCTAAGTATTGGCACTGGACATTAACTCTTTATAGTTCTCCTATGGCCGTTGTATAGACAAACACCAACTATTCTTAACCATTTCTGCTCTCAAGGGGCACCAGACAAGGTTGTCTGATGTCCCCTCCATGTTTGCCATTGCTCTTGAGCTGTTAGCTGCAATGATCAGATCTCATGATAATATTAAAGGTACTACGATTGGGAGGGAGGAACATCTCATATCTCTGTATGCTGATGATATTTTGTTATATCTCCATGACCCCTTAAATTCTACGCCATTTATGTTATACCTATTTGAAAAATTTGGGAAGTTATCAGGCTACAAGCTTAATTGGGATAAAACAGAGATAATGCCAATTTCGAATTTCGACCATACTTTATTGAAGAACCACCTTAACCCTTTGATGCAAAACATGGGTCAAAAGTGACCCGGCAGAGTGTTAATTTTCTATATCTTTGCAATGAATTACTTTCATCATTCAGTATTCAAGGTATTCCTCAATTAGCTTGTTTTTGATCATCATACATCTTTATTTTATTTTTTCCTTTCTTACTTTTAGAATAAAAACCCCTTTTGTATCAGTACCCCTCTAATGCACAACATGGGTAAAAAATGACCCATATTCATTTTCTATGCTATTTCATCGATTGCTGAGTGTTTCTATGATATTTCTTTGAAAAAAATAATAATTGTATCATTTATTATTATTGGAAATGGTCTACTAAATGTATTAAGTATTTGGGTATGTTTATTCTGAGAAAACCGGAAGACACCCTTAATTTGAATTATCTTCCATTAGTTAATAAAATATCAGAGGAATTAAAGAGAATCCGTCATCTCCAATTTCTCTGATTGGTAGAGTTGACATAGTTAAAATATCTGTGTTGCCTAAGTTTTTATATTTATTTCAGAATCTTCCGACTACTCCACCACAATCCTTTTTTTAAAAAGTACAGAGTTTAGTGTCTTCCTTTATATGGAACAATAAAACCCCACAAATTTGTATGTCAGTGTTACATTTGCCATATGAGTCTGGTGGCCTGAAGCTTCCCAACTTTTACTATTGTGTTCTGTCATCTCAGCTTACCCAGTTTAAACAATGGTTTATAAATATTTCATGTTCATGGAAAAGAATAGAATCCTTTGATATGTATCCATACAATTTTGAACATTTACCATACATTGAGTTCAAAGTAGTGGATACAGTTACCAAGAATCCTGTTATTTTAAACAGCCTCAGCATTTGGAAATTGTCTCATAAACTGGCTATAAGATTTCTCTTTTCTCCGTTTCTCCAATTTGGAAGAACTCAAGTATTACATGCTGTATGGATGACACTTTTAAATTATGGTATGAGGAAGGTATCCCAGAATTGTGTCATCTGTTTGATAATGGGACATTTCTTTCATTTGCTCAGCTGCAACAGAGATATGGATTACCTCCTTCCCATATATTTAGTTTTTTTCAAATAAGACATACAGTAAATATTGAAAATGGCTCTCTTCAAGAACCCACACCATCAGAAATTGATGCTATATTAAACAATAAGAAGCAGGACAAGCAGAAAGTTATTTCTAAATTATATCATGTCTTTATTGATTGTTCTGTAGTAAATACTGATAATGTAAGACAAAAGTGGGAACAAGATCCTCATATGGAAATTCAGAAAGAGGATTGGTCTTACATTTGTAGGCAAGTTCATAAATGCTCTTACGATTTAAGGCATAAACTAGCTTTATTTAAGATGAAACATATGATTTATTACACTCCAGAGAAACTACGTAAAATGAACAGTGAGATGTAATTTCTCTGCTGGCATTGTAAGAAACAAAAAGGAAAAATGTGTTCACATGTCTTGATCATGTGACTCACTCTCCTTTTTGTTTTGGAATTCTGTTATCCAGTTGATATCTCAATGTTTAAATGTATCCATTCCATTGTCACCTCGTTTATGTCTTTTGGGAACTAGTATGTTTGACAAGTGGAATAAACATCAAAGTAGGTATATAGATCTTGTTATGTTGGCAGCCAGGAAATGTATAACTTTAAAATGGAAAGAATCCGAACCCCCAGTAATAGTGCATTGGTGGAATGAACTTTCAGGCTACCTCACACTGGACTGTATATATTACAGGAGTACAGGCAGATCCTCAGACTTTTTAAAAATCTGGCAACCTCTACCTTCCTCATACCATGATCCGAATGTAATAATTTATGTTGTTGTTTGATTGTGGTAGTTTTTTGTTTATTGTGAGTGGGTTATTTCCCACTTTTTTTTTGGTTTGTTTTATTTGTTTCTTATTTTTGTTGTCAGTGTCTGTTGTGTTTCACGGATATATGTTTGGGTATTATTTTGGTTCTTTGATTGTTGTTTATAAAGTCTATAACAAAAAAAGAAAAAAGAAAAAAAGAAATCTGTCTAATGTTCTTTTGACACCCCCATAAAATGACACTAAGCATTTGTCTGAGAATAAGACATTTGTGCTGTAATTTCAATGAGGCAAGCAATATCAAATGTCAGTATTCTCCTCCACCATCTTCTGAATTGTTGAAAATTGTGAATGTAGTTTTTTGGGTTTAGTATAATGCCACCTTTAGACTCAAAAACATCTATAGAGGATGCATTACATATGTATTACCTTATTCAAATTGAAATGAGTGAACATTTTAGAGGGTTCACACACAGGCCTCTGTTCAGGTTATTTCAGAGTCGTTTATGATCAAAGTTATACAACTCCAATTTAAGTTTTGGGTGCAATAACTTTAATATCGAATGTCAAGTCTGTGTTTTAGCAAAAAAAAAGCGTATGTGTCCAAAAACTACTGAGTAGGCGTTACATGACATAGGCTAAATCGTTACATCTCTGGTTCACCCCAAACAAAGATAAAACCTTACAGTAATCTCACAAAATCATGTATTCCATTAGTATGTAATCATGTCAGTGCAATTTAGACAAGTCCAATGGATTCATAGATCCAGAAAACATGGGGTTAGAAACCAAGATTACATGGCTAGGTCAAATAATGAAGGAGTTAGGATATCTTAGGGGGCTTCCTGCCCATCTTGGATGCCATCTTGAAAATTACACCTTTCTATTGGTCAAACTTTGGTAAACTTTTAGTATGTTATCAAGGACACCCAATACTACAAAAGACAGCTGAGAAACCTTTTGTTAGCGTTTTTTCAGGGTTAGGTGTTTTTTTTTTCTTTCATATATGCAGCCGGCTATCCAGGAATTGTGTACAGATCCTTGCAACATGGGGCCGTGCATTATCATGCTGCAACATGAGGTGATGGTCGTGGATGAATGGCACAACAATGGGCCTCAGGATCTCGTAACAGTATCTCAAAATGCCATCAATAAAATGCACCTGTGTTCGTTGTCCATAACATAATCCTGCCCATACCATAGCCCCACCACCACCATGGGCCACTCGATCCACAACGTTGACATCAGCAAACCGCTCACCCAGACGACGCCACACACACTGTCTGCTGTCTGCCCTGAACAGTGAAACCCGGGATCTGTGAAGAGAACACCTCTCAAACGTGCCAGACACAATCATATGTGAGCATTTGCCCACTCGTCAATTACGACGACGAACTGCAGTCATGTCGAGACCCCAATGAGGACGACAAGCATGCAGATGAGATTCCCTGAGAAGGTTTCTGACAGTTTGTGCAGAAATTCTTTTGATTGTTGCAGCAGCTGTCCGGGTAGCTGGCCTGAGACGATCTTGGAGGTGAACATGCTGGATGTGGAGGTCCTGGGCTGGTGTGTTTGCATGTGGTTTGCGGATGTGAGGCCGGTTGTATGTACTGCCAAATTGTCTAAAACGCCTTTGGAGACATCTTATGGTAGAGAAGTTCCCTCAAAACTTGTGACATCTGTGGCATTGTGCTGTGTGATAAAACAGAACATTTTAGAGTGGCCTTTTATTGTGGCCAGTTCTTGCATGGCCAGCATACTCACCGGACATGTCACCCATTGAGCATGTTTGGGATGCTCTTGATACGACACGTACACGATACTTATACGACAGAGTGTTACAGTTTCTGCCAATAGTATACGCACCAGTGGACCGAGTGGACCAACACTCCACAGGCCATAATCAACAACCTGATCAACTCTATGCGAAGGAGATGTGAGGCAAATGGTAGTCACACCAGATACTGACTGGTTTTCTGACCCCCCCAGACCCCCCCAAGAAAGCAAAACTGCACATTTCAGAGTGGCCTTTTATTGTAGCGAGCCTAAGGCACACCTGTGGAATATTCATGCCGTCTAATCAGCATTTTGATATGCCACACCCGTTAGGTGGGAT
This sequence comes from Sparus aurata, assembly GCF_900880675.1. Lineage (NCBI taxonomy): Eukaryota > Metazoa > Chordata > Actinopteri > Spariformes > Sparidae > Sparus > Sparus aurata. Next base: position 12,238,933 of record NC_044190.1, read on the forward strand.
GGATTATCTCGGCAAAGAAGTGCTCACTAACACAGATTTAGACAGATTTATGAACAATATTTGAGAGAAATTGATCTTTTGTGTATATAGAAAAAAATTTAGATCTGTGAGTTTAGCTCATGAAAAATGGGAGCAAAAACAAAAGTGTTGCATTTATATTTATATTTATTTTTTTGTCAGTGGACTTGTCCATATTTCTGATTGGTCAGCTGCTGCTAACGCCTCTCATTTAATGTGAACACTCTTATGCCTAGATGTGGAAAGCCTGGGTTCACTTATTGAGATGATAAACACCCTCATGTGACTGCTAAGCGTGATCACGATTGTTAGGCTGTGAGTGAAGCTTGATAACAGAAACATATACTGTATGTTGAGCTTGTTTCGTAGTATAGGCCTCAGGTCTGTGTGTGTACAGACTATTTGACTGACATCCCCTTTGTTGCACCTTTTATGAGGAGACAATTTACACCGTTATCTTTCTAATTACTTGAGAATCCTGTAGTCTCACATCCACCACCACACAGTTTGGCAGAACTTCATCTGAAGCAAAAAGGAAATGTAGAGACAACTGTATTAAACTGGGTTCAGACAACAGATGTTCTAGGACAATTCACCCTTCACAGCAATCAGAGGAGAAATCTGGGACCTTGGTCAGTAACAACGTTCAACCCAGATTATCTAGTAATGTGAGTGGTTTACAGATCCAGCCTCCCAAACTGCTCGCAAACTCATTGGGGCTGTCAAGATTATTCGGAAGTGTTTTATATATTTACTCGTGTAAAGCCTGGATGATAAGGTCAATACTTTCTGAGTATTGAGAAAATGTTAATATAGTACTGGAGCAGCTCATGGTGTAACCAAACATCAATTTACATTCACATTGAACATGTCGTCCAACCATTTGATTATCAGAACCATCTGCTTTTGTATTTGTCTAATTGCAAAGCATTCCTACGCCCAGTTGCAAAACGTAAGTCTTAATAATATCCTCACATCCTAGTGTGACCATATTTAAGATTAGAGAAGGAGAACATTCGTCAAGTTTCTCAATGCTGTAATGCAACCCACTTTCAAATTCAGTTTGTATTTTACAAGCTCCTGTAGTCTGAGCCCAGTTTTAAATGCTCAAATCTCCTGGTGATCGGGCCATTCAGCTTCTAACTGGCCATTTAGGGTCAGACCTGGGGCCCACAGGTGGGAAGTATTAACTGATTATCTGGACAGAGATTAACAGGCAGGAGAGTCAGAGGGGTACATGCCAATTCCCTAATTTGATGGCTCCGCATTTCACCTTGACATCAATCAGCAAAGTACATTTACACACTGTTTATTGTAATCTTAGCACAATATAGAAATGCAGGTTTTTAAAAAATGTACACATTTTTGTCAAACATACTGAGAAACAATGGTGATAACTATGTCATTATTACGAATTTGCGTTTAGTAGGTGTAAATAAACAGTAAGTGTTTATGCTGGTAAACTGATGCTACAAGCCTTCAAAAGCTACTATAGGAGAGAGTTCCCAGCTCTTGTTCACCCATGTTTACATTCATCTGTGGTGCCTTTGCCATGTCTCTTCAGCCACTCAGCTTACCAGAGTTGACCAACATAAAGGATAGATCATTGAAAACACATGAATATCAGCCCCATTCACACTGCCGTTTCAATGCAGGGATCATGCGCCAATTCTCCGCATCCTCCTCTGTGTGAAAGTTTCAGATTTCGGGAGGGGTGAATCTCACTCTGGCCCTGATGTGCCTCCAGAGGTAGTATCAGAGGCGCAGTATTTTTGAACCTACATATGTATAATTAATGGATAAGCAGGTGGCGCGGAGTGGGGAGTGTCGATCTGATGGTGTTTACAGTGTGATAACTAGTGTCTTTAGCAACTTATGAGGAAAAAAAAAAAAATACTGCAGTTATACATGGAGTACTGTCGCCTGTCCTACCGACCATTCGTCACATAATGAAAATTAATCCAGGGACCAAAAAACAAAGTAGCAAATAAAACAGTTGAACAAAGTGCAAACAAAAAGACAAAAGTACTCAACAGCAAAGTTTAAATCAAACATAGAAAACACCAGAAATCTAAATCCAAAACATACCAAAAAAAAAAAACAGCGACTGGAGACACAACGAACTCGAGAGAGACATCACACAAACATGAACTAAAAAAAAGAGTACATGGGAAACCAAGGCTTAAATACACAGAAACACTGATGAGGGAATGAGGAACAGGTGGGGAGAGAGGAGGTAGGTGGACAGGTGAGATAGTGAGGGAAAGACACAGACACTTAAGAGACACAAAAAGGGGACAAAATATCAAAACATAAGACACAAAACCAATGCAAAGACATCGAATCATAAACCATGACAGGACAAAGCCTCTGCACATGGGACACCAGCTCTACCAACTGAGCCAATGGTGTTACGGTTTGTGTTGGATCAGGACCCAAATGCACGACTCGACTCTGGTTTACAGTGCAACAAACAGTCTTTAATGTTCAAAAAGGTGCAAAATAGGTGCGAGGTGGAGGGGTGGTGCGAAGTCCCAGGATCCTGACGTGGTAGGTGAAGTCACCGGTGAGTGCGTAGGTGAAGGTGTGGTCCATCTCTTTGGTGGATTCACACAGAGTGGGAGCACAGGGGAGCTGGTAGCAGGCAGGCAGGTCCGCTGGCAGACAGGGAGGAAGCAAAGCTCGAGACTGCACAGCAAGCACAGCAATCTAAAGCGAGGTTTGAAAAAACACAAGAGGATTAGCTTCACAAGCTAAGCACAGAGCACGAAGGCAAAAATACAAAGGAGCAAGGATTCAAACAACCACGTTGACTGACGAAACGATCTGGCGATGAGCAGGAGGGAAACCAGTGGCTTTATGGGAGACTTGATTTGTGGAGTGAATTCACCTTGTGCTGCCTGTGGAAAAGAAGCCACGCCCACATGCACACACACAGCACAGACAGGGGGAGAGACACAGGAGGAATAATACAGGGATACAAAACACACACAAGGGAAAAGGCAAGGCTGCCATGATGGAATCATGACAAATGGGCGCTCTGCATTCTTTTCAAATGAATTAGTTAAGAAGGCTTTTGTGGAATGATCGCATTCTGTTTTTGCTTATGTTTTACACAGCCTCCGAACCTTTCAAAAATCAAGAGCTTCCATAGAATTTCAGAGTTTTACAATTCCATCTGGAAGCGACAAGAGCAAACAGCAAAAACAATGAAATGCTGACAGAAAACTGTATTGCCAGCTTACAAATGTTGTCAAATTTATGACAACATGTGTTGGTACACTTTTCGAAATCATCAGAACACAAGAATGTTCTCTCTGATTTGTTTTCTCAGTGTGATAACAGCTTCTCACATTCAAAGTTTTAGAAATGCATTGATTTTATAACAGAGATGCACACTGTGTGTCATACATGATGAAAGTGTAGAAATGGTTACATAATGCAAGTTAACAGTGCTATTTTCAATGATCACCTTAAACTGAATTAGAGACTTCACCTTCTGCACAAACTAGATTCCTTCTCTGTCAGCCCTGTCCTACTCTGTCGTTTTTATCAATCTTTTATTGGGCATCTCGAGAGTTTTTCTTTCATCTGCTAGTTTCACAGTCTCAGTAAAAGGCAGAAACAGCCTGAACAGCATTGTTAAAATCTGTTCGAAGATCGCAGTGAAACAAAGACGTCTGAGTGGAACAAAGACATCTGAATTATTTTTGCAACCAACAAATCATCCCGAAAGCTGGTTCAGTTTCTCCTCCGATTGCAACAAGTGAAATGTTTCTGTTGCCATCGGGGCTTCATGTTTTACATTACTACATGTAATGATAACAATTCTGTATATTTCATTGCCTCTGCAATTTGACCCAGTGCTCCACAGATTATTGTTTTTTACACTTGACAGTGATTGTCAGTGTTTTATCTGATTATTTATCTATATTGTGCATAGATTCTGTTCCACAGTGAGCCCTCTTGTATCATTACTTTGGTTTGTACATTACTTTGTTTTGTTTGCAACAATCAGCTCTGAACATTCCAACATTTCCTCTGATATCTGGGTTGTAATCTGAGAACAGTAGGAATGTCATCAGTCTATATTTTGTTTGAATCAACTCTTAACATACACTTTCCAACAAACTACTTTCAGAGGTGCAGACACACATACACACACACAAAAATGACATCAATTCAGGCCAATACCTTTGAGTTCTGAACCTTGTAAACATAGTTTCTGGTTACACACATGTTTTTGAACCGTGCAGAAATTACAGATTTACACTATTGTTTTTCCAAGCCAGTGGACTATACCATGAATAATGATCAAGGCGGCACAATCAGTCTGAGGGTCACTCTGGATTATATATAAAAAAAGAACAGTTTATAAAGGCCCTTTCCATATAATACCAAAATATACTATGGATGAGATGTTGATAAATAGTATAAGTTTAATCAAATCACTGGAATAATGCAAACTTTGAGCGACATGTTCTCCTTTTTCTTAAATGTACCCACACAAATCAGGGGCTATTCCTCTGTACTGACTTTAGTCCCAGACACCCCTGGTTTCCATCGGATGTGTGACGCTATTTTGCTCACTCCTCCACATGACTGCATATCCCACTGAGAGCAACACAGAAGCAGAACATGCTGCCAGCTGATACAGTAGACCGCCTGAGATTTTGCTTATTTCGTCACATACTCCATTATTTGTGTGCTTCTACCATAGGTGAAAAGGCTATGTACTGAAATCCTTCTATGACGTAATGTCGATGTAGTGAAGTGAAACATGATTCCAAAATGGTACAGGGTGTGTTATTTTGAGAATTAACCGGACTTTGCTGTTCCTGTGTGTCCTGCCCGGCACGATCTGCTCTGTTCAATTTGATGCGACTACCGTCCACCTCCGTCGACAAATACACTTGCCACTTCCTGGACACTGCTGAGATGTGCTGTGGTGCAGCTGGTGGAAACATGAGCATTGACTAGAGTGGCCGCGATCAGCTCCGGGGACTGTATTGCGGCCATAACATGGCTGGGATGTCCATGGTGGAATCTAGGGGTTAGTCTCTCTCTCTCCCTGACAAACCTGTCTAGTGTGTTATCTCTACAGCTTTGATTAAGACAAAGCAGAAACACTTACATGTCTTAAGTTGAGTATTATTCCTCGGAGACTCATATTACTGTCCCCAACAGCCAAAACAATTTCAGACTGGTTCTGTCACTGCAGGGTTGTCGTTAAAAGAACTTCTGACTGAAGCACTCTCATGGAGCTTTATGAACTCAACTGTATGAACTCAAATTACGAAGTTTTGAGAAAACAATTTAATTGCAGGACATAATTAGTTGCTGACACTTTTTAATTAGATTTGACTGAAGAAAAACACAAATAGAATCATAATTTTTTATTTAAGCAAATCTACGTTTAAAATAAAATAGGTAATATGAACTTTTCACAGTGTGCAGGGAAAAGACGGATGCAAGTGAGGGAAATGTAGATGCAATTAAGGGAATTGGGACATACCCAAACAAATCACTGCTCTTCGTTTCCTTCACTCATGCCTCTTGCTGCTATCTTGGCTCCTCCCAGCGGAATACAAGAAGGGGGCATGAGGATGGAGGACTTTTATACAGCAAACGAATGTCCTCTGCCACTACAGTGTCATTGTGAAGAGACAGCAGTTATAATAAACAGGAACAATTAAAAGATGAATACCTCATATACAATACTGATTGTAGACAAATTGAAAACATCAGGGCGTCACAGAATGGGAATGATAGAAATAACAAAAATAGATGTCAAGGAGCAATAAAAACAGTTACAACTGTTCTTAAACATATAGCCTATACTGTTTTTAGGAGACTACAGTTGTATCAGTATTTTTTTTCCTGAAAGATTGACTCAAACAAATAAGAAATTAGATAGAAAAGGTAAGCCTTTTTGCTGACGAAGAAAAAACTAAATAAAGTTCTTTTATGATTCCTCCATGATGACAGATGCAGTCTATCTATAATGGAGTATTAAAATTCATGCAGAATTATTTATATTAATACTGTTTCAGTCTGGCGAATCTTTTTGCTGTCCCATCAGATCAGCTGAAAAATCAATAAACAGATTCTGATCAAAGAGCGTTGCCGCCTTGTAAAAAAAAGAACTTTTGCATCTTCCACACTCTAAGCCTATGAAAGCCTCCTCTCTCCTCATCATACCTGAGACTTTTTAAGGGATTTGAACATCCTCGATGATGGCAGACCTCCATCAGTTTCTGCCCGATTTTGACAGTGATGACTGCTGTTCACTTTTCCAAAGTTAATATAGGTGTCTTTTAACCATAGCCTAAACCAAAAACATCTTTATCCATTATGATTATCTTTTTCCCAATTTTTTCTAACCATACTCCAGGGCTGATTGCATTCTGGCGCCTGCCGGATCTCCGGCTTACCGGCGTGACTGCGAAAGAAAAAAAAAATCGGGTTTGCCCAGAGAACTAACATACAGATCGAACATAACATCGCACTTACGATAGCCAATCAGAAATACGGTGGGTGCGGGCCTTGGCCAAACAGATTGATCCAGAGAGCAATCGCTCATGTGTTGTTGAATCTGGGTTTTCCATACTGGCAACGTGCACCGTAGTGTCAGGATGGACCGCAAATACATGAAGCCAGGGGAAGACACTAAAGATGTCGACAAAGACATAAAGAACAAATGGAGCTGGGCTTGGATAGAAGAGGTGGGTAGCGATGGAAAGCCCTTCGGGAGCTGGTGCTACTGTAATATTGGCTCACATTGGATTTGTTTATCTCATGTCTGAACGTCCATTTATTTCCACAAAATTCACCAGAATCTATCATTTAAGGGGCTATTTTTCAAAAATTTCTCCCAGGGGAAGATACCCCCGGACACCCTTGATGATACCGTAGCTCTGACATTATTTCTTATCAAGAACAAGAAAACTCATAGCTCTGAGATTGACTCCGGGTGTTTTTTCCATTTGTGGTAAGTGCAGGCCTATCTCCTAAAAATAGCATGAATTTATTTATATAAATTATATGTGCGAGTAGGACCTGAGAGGTATCGATGATGTGACGTCAGACAGTGTGCGACGCGGTGAAACTATTTGCGCCTCAGTCTATGCTCCAGCTGGATAGCACATGGCTGGCTTGCTGCCAAAAGTTTCCAAAAGTTTGCTACTATTGACGAAGTCCTGGGGAAATGTAATTGTAACTGGTAAGAGGACTTGGTTTCAAAGATTCAAAGACTTATTGCCACGTCTGTAAAAAGACAATTAATATCACCTGGATGGGAGTGAATGCCGTAAGGTCACACATGGGCTCTAATAGCCACCAAACAAGAATGCGCAGACGTAGTGAGCAACTAACAGTTTCGATGTTCTGCGCTAGTGTGACGGCTACATCACTGCAAACCTCCATTGCTCTCCCCCAAGCTACTGCCAGCCATCTCTTTTAAAGAGATTATGCCTAACTGCCTAACTCAAAGGTAGACTCTCTCTCTCTCTCAATTCAATTCAATTTCAATTCAATATGCTTCATCGGCATGAATGTCAGGTGAACAATATTGCCAAAGCTTCAAGGACCATACAATTAAAATACAACTCATTAAATAAAATAGAATAGATAGATAAATAAAAAGAAAAAATGGCAGAAAACCGTAAACATGTTTTGTATGTGCGTGTGTCTGTATTTGTACGTGTGTGTGTGTGTGTGTGTGTGTGTGTCATAGGTCTACTGTATATAGAAGTAATTAATGTTTGTTTAGGATCAATAAAGAAAGAAATAATTAACAACAATATATTAATATGATGTGGTAGGAGTCAAATGCTTGTGTTCATGTGTAGAGACCCTGGTGATACTACGAGCAAAGTTTCATGTTGTGTCGAGCCTTCTTAGTGTTTAAAAATAGCGATTTCGATGCTAACGTACGAGTGCCCCCGCACTTCATTGAAAATTAGCTTGCCCGAAAACGAAACTGTGGTAAATCTTAAAAGTGCCTCTTTCGTCGTAATCGCCCAGAGGATAGTGACCAACCCATCCCATATTCTTTATTTAGAATATGGCCTCCTACTCTCGGGCAGACGATATAGAGTCCCTCACTGTAAACTCAAACGTTTTAAGAATTCATTTGTTCTAACCTCCATCAAATTCCTATATAATGTTGCTTGAGGCCGATATTTGTGCAATCATTTTTAGAGTGTTTTGATTATTTATTATGGTGATCTTTTAGCATGTCTTATTTATGTATAGTGTATGTATGTGTTATGTTATGGGATATGTGCAATACTGTTATGTGTTTGTCAGTGATGGTATGGCTGATGATGTATTGTTTGTAGTCATTGTGGCTGTCAAGGCATTTATGGCGCAGCTGTTGAGTCCAAGACAAATTTCCCTGAACGGGACAATAAGTACATCGTATTGTATCATATCGTATCGTATCGTATCTTATGCTTTTACACAAAGGTTTGACTCATATTCAATCACAAATAAAGCCTTGGTTGCTTTTTGGCGAGAGTTTCACTTTAACGGTAGTGTCTTCGCCATAACCTCCATCTTTTCTCAACCTTAACTATGTAAAAGCTGCCACACACAAAAACAATATTATGTGACTTTTTTTTTTTTTTTTTACCTTAGAATAACAAAAACATTTTGATGGTAGAGTGTCTTGAAACAAGGATGCCAAAACACACACACAAACAAGAACATGCAGATTTCTACATCAGGTTGCTTTAAAAATATTGTCATTGAGTTTAATGCAGGGCTTTGAGGAATCACTAAATATTGATGTTCTTCTCTGGTTGGACGGACATCAGTCCTTATCCACAGGACAACAAAAGGTTGACGTTGCTTGTTGGGGAAAGGTAAACACACATTGTTTGTGTTGGATCAAATGTCCAGTGCTGCAGTTTGCCTGCTAAGGAGAGTCTTGAATAAGAATGAAGCACATCAGATGGTGAATTTAACCTTCTTTCATGGCATATACCTGTAAATTGGTGCAAAATGACAAGAGAGAGAGGCTGATTATGTCAGAACTAAATAAAAAAGCTGTGTATGGACATCCATAAATGACAACATTGTGAATGAGAATGAGCTGGTGCATGTTTCCAAAATTACTCAATGACTGAGATGTATAACACAGAATACTCCAGATACAGGAGTTATGAATGTGTATGCTTCTGCTTTTGTGCATACACTCATTAAGCTGGGAATATACACTGAGCATTACAATTCTGGCACACAGTGTGTGGTAGCCTGAAAAATTCTCCGCTGTCAAGGAAGTGACAGGTTTTTGGTTTCTTGTTTGTTTGGAATAAACAGCCAAAGTAGCCACGGCGACCATGGATGAACAGACAAAGAAAAGTCTAATGGGAAAAATGATTATGAATTTGTGAAATTTCTGAATAAATGTTAGCTCCTGAAGAGAGCCATGAGAGAAAATTTCTTTTATAGATACAATTGGGAAGAGAATAATCGGTTTCTATCATCAGGAGAAAGAGGAGGTCGATTAAAGGAGTTCTGTTTAATTTCAGCTTGTCCTATAATTAGACTGAATATCCTGATTAGACCACAGAGTTGCATCTGATGCATCATATGTGTCAGTGTGTGTGTGTGTGTGTGTGTCTGTGTCAGCATTCCTCTGAGTGTTAGAGGAGTTGTTAGACTTCCATGTAAAAATCCATAAAATGTATTCTAAACTGGGTTAAAGACTGTATACAGAGGTCAATGTGTGTGTGTGTGTGTGTGTGTGTGTGTGTGTGTGTGTGTGTGTGTGTGTGTGTTTGTGTCAGATCACGGAGCAGAGACTTGAGGCAGAGCGTACCGTGACAAGCCTCATTAAAAGGGAATCTCTCCACTGTTCTGGCTGTCGACATCACCACCGCCAGACTTCTCTAATTACGCTCTCTAAGTGCCGTTTCGTGCAAGCAATCAGCCCACTGCTCTTTGCATATGCAAATATGACAGACCTGATCATTAGCTTTTATATCTCACACACTCTAATTGTTATTGTAAAAACTGCCGCATGGAGCCAAGGGCGAACGCACTCAGTCCTCTTGCTGTCTTTCCCTCTCTCCCTCCCTCAATCTATCACAACTGTCGACTCTCATTCCGTTGCATGTTTTATGAGGTTTTGTCACTCTAAACAGAGTCATGCGGTTGAATGTCATGGTGGTATAATCAGCTAACAAATGCCTCTGCTTGACATTGTTTCGTCAGAGTGGAGGGGAGAAAAATAATAGAGGAGCACTTCCTGGCGAGGGCTAATTGGCCAAATGGAGTCACTTAGGCAGAACAACAGTCCCATCACAGCAATGATGATGATGATGATGGCGATGGTGATGGTCCCAGAGAAACAACTCGGGAGCCCACTGGCTCAATAATGTTTCTCCCAAATCAATGGTAATGCTTTGTGATCTTCAGGGAAAAAAGTTGAAATGCAGGGAAAAGACAGACATGCAAAAAGTTTCAAGGACTGTGACGTGATCGTCCTTGGGAGTATGTGTTGATTTGCATTTGTTAAGCAGTGCATCCTCCCGACCTGTGTGTAAAACCAATCCAGAGGCCCAGATGACCCCTCATCAGGAAAAGTTGTATTTAATGAGAAGCAATGCATCTGTAGGTCTGTTATGAATATATTAAGAACTCTTCCTGAATAGTTGGATTATAACAGGAATGCACTTTCCATTTTGATGTTCCCCCTTTTTTTAAGCAAAATTTAGAATTGCGGTCTTAATGCCTGTCTGTCTGCCTGTTTGTCTGTCTTTATGTCTGAACTTTTTTTCATGTGCGTAACTTGACCACAATCAGCAAAATTCCTCAGTCTGTCAGTTCCTGTGTTACCTCAACATGCTTCAATTCTGCTATCTATCTAGAGTATGAACAGGGCTGTCACCACCTTCAGCTACAGTCCCAGTAGTTACCTGGATAAAATGTTGGCAGTTAATGTTTCTGCAAAAACGCTGTTTCATAATTTGTAAGTTTGGAACCACTAGTTATTTTCAAGAAGACACAGGGCAGTCGTGTTTTGGTGACAAACACTGTTTATTTCTGATGAGAAGTAGGGACATCTCTCTTTTTGGAAACCAAAACAAGTATTTCAAAGCACAACATGATCTTTTCCTTAGACCTTAACCACATAGAATACTGCAACATGCAGGTATACAGTTTCAACATATCCCTGGTTGGTATATATTATGTGTATTACCAACATTTATTTTCGCTGCTGGGTTGTCAGTCCAACCACAGAGGTCCCATAAAACTTAAGTTAGAACACTGCTGATATACAGTATGAACCTTAACTCAATTAAGTCCATTATGCTTGTTAAACATCTTGTTAACTGACCTAACTAAGCAGTGCCCTCTACTCTCTACAATCAAGGGCTCCTGTGTCATAGGAAGTAGTTAAAAATACATGTATGATGAGAGTAAACATAATTAAAATGTAAAACATAAAAACGTTTTAAGGACTTTGGATAATGGAAGCACATTTTTCCTCTACCTCTACAAAGCTCTGCATCGCAGCTGACCAGTTACCTGCAAGCAGAGGAGGATTAAGGTAGTCATGGGCCCCTAGGCTATTCCTTATGTGGGCTCCCCCCCTTATGCATCATGCTCTCCCAGAATTTTTTTTTATTTTGCACCATGTGTTAAAGTGCAGAAGAATATTTGGCATTGGCCTCTGCAGTCATTTATATCAATGCCCATTTCCTGCAAAACACCAAGAACAGCCTGGCAGAGTGACTCTGCTGAGTGACTCTGAATGGGTAGAAACTTCAAAAAGCGCTCCTCAATACTGCCATCAGGTGATACATATCTCATGATGAATGTCAACTGATCTAAGTGGGTCACATCTGGCATGGAATCGACACTTATTGAAAAGTACTTTGCCACTTTTATTTGCCTGATTATCTCTGCAAGCACCTGCTCCCCCATCAGCTCAATAAACTCCAGACATGTTGTTGAAGACACATAGGAAGGTGTTCCCTTACCAGCATTGCCATATTTTTTTAATAAGGGCTTTCAGGAATGGGTTAAACTCAGCTATGACTTCCAGCATTCCCATAAAATTCCCGTTATCAGGTTGTCCGAAAGTTTCACTGTGTCCTCTGAATGGTAGTCCTCGCTCCGACAAAAACTTAACCACAGCAGCCACTCTCTTTAAGACCTCCGTCCAGTATTCAGACTCACTGTCAAATTGTTTCTTCAGTTCTGTATCAATGCATCCAGCATCAGTACAGCGTGTATCATAGGCTTCCATGGCCTTTTTGTGGCTCTTCGATCCTTTGTGTGTTAAACGAGGTGCACGGCTGCATTCTTCCAGTCGATGTAGCATGCTGTGAAAGCGGACTGACAGTCACTGTCACCAAATAATTTGCATCCGAAACAAAATACGAATCCTTTTGAAGGGGAATACAGTAACCATTCCCTTGCAACTTGTGTTGTCGTTCAGATGCAGCCACATCCGCATCTTTGCTCTGACATGTTCCAGGCCCCATTTTAATCAAGTATTTCCTCATATCTTCATCAATTTTCTCCCAGCACGCAGGATCCGAGCTCCAGGTAATATTAGCAGGATTGCCGGCGTCTTGTGCACTCTCTGCAGCAACAGGTGATGCACTCACTGAGGGATTAGCGGAGGCTAGCATATTGTGGTTAACTCCCGGTACACTGGAGGTCAAAGCCGAAATTTAAAGTGTATTTAAATTTCTAAAAAATAATGTGACCAATTCAAGGACCCCTCCACACGTGGGGCCTAGGGAAGCCTGTGCATTAATCACTGTGTGCCTGCAAGTATCTCAAAATCAATTCCAGGTCAGCCAGTCATGTTGATGTAAGATTCATGACCTGACCAGTGGGCTATATAAATATTCTCCACTCTTGCTGCTGACCAGTACCAGCAACGACTGTCGAGATGAACAACAAGCCACTAATGAAATGTTAAAAATTAAACATAATAATGAAAAAAATGACGCATCCAGATTGCACAGATGGAAGCATACTCCATGTTTTTGATTCATTATTTTTACTTCTTTTTCCTCCTTTTCCAACCAACTTACTGGCACAGACACACACTCACACCTCTCCAAAACAATGCAAAATATTATGCTTAGCTGGCGCGGCTTGGAGATATTCCTTCATTTTAACTGATCTTGTGTTTGCTCTGAACATTTCAGTCAACACTGATATCTACATTAATGTATTCTCATTTGTAAAATGTTGAATGGTTGATTGGTGTTTTGTTTTTGTGTATGTTCTTGTTTATGTTTATGTGTTTTGTGTGTTAGGACCCACTCAAAAACAAGATGGTTCATCTCAAGGGGTTTATCCTTGAATGAAAACACTTGTGCAACAAGTTGTAGAATAGCAGAAGATGAACAAATCCATGCACTTCATGTTTTCTTATTCAGTTTTTGAGAGGGACTCTTTCAGAACCAAATGCCTTTTTGAAAAAATAAAAAGTTTAAGATGCATTATGTTTTTTTAGAATTACAACTGATGCTGGTATCCATGCCTACAGCTGCAATAGCAATAAAAGCTTCACCACCTGCGTGTTTCCATCATTTGCACTTTCTGTGTTGCTCCTCACTGTTCAATATTTGGAGATAGCTCACTTGTATTTGTATTTCACTTACAGTGCGTCAATATGGAATAAGAGTACTTATTTTATCTGAAACCATGATCTTTTCCTTAACCTAACAAAGTAGAAGCCGTGACCATTTCACATTTCTTTAATGATTAAGAATTACCTATAATGCTAACCATTAACAATTGTTTTAACCTGTCAAATGCAAATCGTTAAATGTTAAGCTGTAACATTTGCTATTCATACCAAATCAGATTTCAAATGTTTTACTTGAGTTTATTCTGTATTCTTCTACAATACATTACAGCTGTTTCACCTGTGCAAAGAGAACCCGTCCTCATGAGAAACAACAACATTTAAACATTTACATTTAGGGCATTTGGAAGATGCTTTTGTCTGAAGCGACGTAGAGTAATTCAAACATACAGTCATACACTTATGGCAGTGGATGCAATGCAAGGTGCAGACCAGCACATCAGGGGCAGTTTGAGGTTCAGTATCTTGCCGGAGGACACTTCGACATGCAGACTAGGGAAATTGCACCAATGACCTTCCGATAATAAGATGCTGGCTCGGAGCCACAGCCGCTTCGATATTTGTTGTCAGGTGACGAAGTCTAGCTGCTGTAGTAATTATTACAGCTGAAAAGGAGAGAGTGAGGTGAGGTAGTATAAAGAGTGTTACGGTTGAAATTATATTTTTGGACCCAAATGCAGACAACGGAGACAGGAAGTAGTGAAGAGAGGATTTATTCTACAAACTATGCTGGAGGGTGATATGAACGAGGTGATGGGGGTTGCAGGTAGGCAGTCAGGCAGGCAAGCAGGCAAGGAGGGTTGAGTGGGGTCAGTGTGGAGGAACCCAGGTGAACAGATGAACAGAAGGCACAGGAGAATGGCGCTAGAAATCACTGTGGAATGCAACTTAGAGACTGGCATGAGCACAAAGGCAAAAACAAAGAAAACACAAAGTAGCAGCACCATGAAATCACTGCATTGGACATAAACGATCTAGCGCTGAAGTGGTGGAGAGACCAGGTAGATAGAGGCAGTGGATGACGAGTTGATCCCTCTCAGGTGTGCCAATCTGCTGCTGCTGAAGCTGCTGCCACGCCCACAGACACACACACACACACACACACATGCTGTGTCTCAAATCAGGGTCTTTATCCTTCGAAGGACCTGGCCTTTGTGGTCTTCGAAGGCGAGTCCTTTGGAGACACCTTGTTAACCATGTCAACTGTTGTTAAATGGCACGGTCTAGCCTTTGGAGCACTTCCTGGTTGCGTCACCAGATGTTTTACCAGGGCTGCCAAGTTTCACTTTAATCATACGGCGAAAAAAATGTGGCCTTTTTTAACATCAATTTATTCCTTAAGACTGATGTCCTCACCTCCATGCCAGCGGCTCTCCCTGCACTGTGGCCTTCTAATGCTAGTCTTAATTAACCAGAAATTAGTATTTTTGACAAAATACATTTATCAGGGTTTTTGCAGGTTTCAGTAAGTCAAATTTAAGACCTTTTTAAGACATTTTAAGACCATAAAAATTAAAATGTAAGACCTTCACGACACATTACCAAATATTTTTTAAAATCAAATACATTCTGAAAGAATCATTTTATTACAATGAGTTCAGTCATTAACAGATAAACAGGCAAAAAACAAACTTGCCTTCAAATAGAGCAGGGGTTCTCAACCTTTTGCAAGCTGGTTCATTGCAGTTGCCCCCCCCCCCAGACGCCGCCAGGGGCCCATAAAGGAAGAAGAAGAAAAAAAGAAAAAAAAAACAGCTGTCCAGAATTGCCACAGGCCCTGTTTTGGTGAATGAAATATCTGGGGGCGGGTCGGTAAGGTAACGCTGAGTGGCCTTGATGCCTGTCAGTCATGATGAGTCGCATCTCGTCACCTCTCTGCTGTGTCTGCAGCTGAGCACTGTGATGCATGTCTCTCTCTCCGACCCGGACAGTTATCATACCGTAAAATACCAAATAATAGCCGGGGCGTTTCTTTGTTTCAATCAATTAACAGACCAGGCATTTATTTGGGACCAGGCGGCAATTTGGGACAGGCGTTTAATTCCTTCCTCACAATAATCCGATGAAAATGTCACAAACTTCTCCAGGTTCTCTGTGAATTCTCTGGCATCCTGCTGGGCAATAATTGTCTTCTGCAAGTGTCATCTCTGCTCTCGGCGGACATTTGTTTCTCCATCGCCCTGATCATTTTGCGGGACACTCTCTCGTGTCGTGCCCGTTTGCTGATAACTCATTCCCGCATGTTTATCTCGGGCTACCCTTCTTCCTCCCTCCAGCAGGCAGCCTGGCCCTGTTGCTGTCCTCCTCGGACAGACGCTGAAGCTCAGTTTCTCTCACTCTCTTGGGGTCGACAGAGAAACGTCTAGCGGCTGCTTCTCCCGAGTTTTTCTCTGCATATTTTACGACAGAAAGTTTGAATTTCAAGTCGTACTTTTTATTTTTTTGCTGCACCAGTATGGAAGTTAAATCAAGTCATTAATCAAGAGCATAGATTTTCAGTTTGAGAGCATGATTTCATTCCTTTTCAGTGACACAGCTCCTTCGCGTGCTCAGATTTTTTCTCCTCATGCTCACATTTTGTGCTTGCATTTAGATTTCTTCTGCTTTCTTTCAAAATGTCTGCTTAAAGTAAAAAATCACATGCCTGTGTTCACATTTCTCCTTCTTGCAAACAAAAGTAAGTAAGTAAGTAAGTAAGCTTTATTTGTACAGCGCCTTTCACAGACCAGGGTCACAAAGCGCTTTAACAACAAAAACAATACACAGTTAAAAAAAAAAAAAAAAAAAAAAAAGTACATACACATTTAAAACTTAAAAAGCCAAGACAACTCAGTGGCAATCATAGAAGCCCCAAGACAATCAAGCAAAAGCCTGCACAAATAAATAAGTCTTAAGTTGCCTTTTGAAGGAGTCAGCAGACTCTATCGAACGCAGAGAGAGCGGAAGATCGTTCCAAAGCCTGGGAGCAACAGCCTGGAAAGATCTGTCTCCTCTGGTCCGAAAACGAGTGCGGGGAACCATCAGCAGATTCTGATCCACAGACCTCAGAGCCCTAGCTGGGGTGTAAGGCTGGATCAGATCACTGATGTAAGGTGGAGCCTGACCATGTATAGCTCTGAAAGTTAAAACCAGAATTTTAAAATTGATCCTCGAGGAAACTGGCAGCCAATGAAGAGCTTTAAGAATAGGGGAAATGTGTGTCCTCCTATTAGAGCGGGTCAGAATTCTCGCTGCAGAGTTTTGCACTAACTGCAGGCGAGACAGCTCCTTCTTGTTCAGACATGAAAACAAACTATTACAATAGTCTAAACGCGAAGACACAAATGCATGAACGATCAGCTCTAAATCATTTTGTGACACCATTTTCCTTTGTTTAGAGATTTTCCTCAGTTGGAAAAAAACGTTTTTAGTCAGTTGTTTGCAGTGTTGCACTAATGACATGTCTTTGTCCAATACAACACCCAGGTTTCTTAGGCTCGGTTTAACAGACTGGCCTAAGTCACCCAAGTACTGGCTCAACCCTGGAATTGAGTCATCAGGGGCATTAACCAGTGTTTCTGTTTTGTCCACATTTAGCTGCAAGGTGTTATCACTTAGCCATTGTTTAATCTCCATCAAGCAATTAACTAAGGAATTTAGCCTCTGGAGCTCAGTTGGCTTAAAAGAGCAGTAAAGCTGGATATCATCAGCAAATATGTGGTACGAAACATCAGAAAATCTCTGGATGATTTTTCCCAAGGGGATCAAATATAACAAAAATAATACAGGACCCAAAACAGAACCTTGAGGGACTCCACACAACAGATCCGCTGACTCAGACCTTATTTGATTAGCCGTGACACTAAAGCTACGCCCAGATAGGTATGACGAGAACCAATGTAAAACTGACCCTGACAGTCCTACTTCATCCCTCAGTCTTCTCAGCAGGATCTGGTGGTCAACTGTGTCAAATGCTGAGGACAGATCTAAGAGAACTAGAACAGTGCATTTTCCCGAATCAGCAGACATCATAATGTCACTGGACACTTTCAGTAAGGCTGTCTCCGTAGAGTGATGTTTGCGGAAACCAGACTGAAACTTCTCATGGATGTTATTCTGATCCAGGAATAATGACAGCTGTTCAGAGACCACCTTCTCTAAGATCTTGGACAAGAGTGGGAGCTTTGAAATAGGCCTGAAATTACTGAGGTCAGTCGGGTCTAAGCCTGTCTTTTTGAGTAAAGGCTCCACTATGGCATGCTTAAATGCACTGGGAAAAACACCTGTAGAAAGGGAGAGGTTAACCATTTGGGTAACCCAGGGGCCAATTTCATCAAACACTTTCACAAAGAGCCTAAATGGAAGGACGTCGGATGAGCAAGAGGAGGGTTTCATCTTGGTCACCAGTGCTGAGATATCAGCCAGAGTCACAGACTTAAATGAGGACCACAAGCTGGAGACAGGCTCAATGAGAGCAGGGGTTCCACACAAAAGGGGAGGGATTTGATCCTTGATCATCTTAATTTTGTTAGTGAAAAATCTCAACAATGCATTGCTGTCAGCTTCACAAAAGACAGGGATAATTGGAGCAGCAGGACAAACAAGAGAATTGATCGTGTCAAACAACACTTTGGGGTTTTTCTTATTCACTGTTACCAGTTGGCGAATATAGTCAGATCTTGCATTTTCCACCATCTCATTGTATGAGGACACAAGATCCCTGAGATAAAGTCTGTGCACCTCAAGGTTAGTGGATTTCCACAGACGCTCAGTCTTTCGACATAGTCTCTTCAGACTCAGGGTATCTTCATTTGTCCAAGGGCACAGTTTTTTCTGTATTGACGAGTTCGATTTAACAGGTGCCACCTGATCCAGAATTTCAACACAATGACTGGTAAAACAGTGAATGAAATTGTCCACATCAAGGCAATCCTTGAACAAAAGAGGGTCAAACATAGCAGAAAAACTGTCTGCAGTATTAGCAGAGATAACACGCCTCTGAGACCTAACTTCTAAGGGCTTAGGCTCAGGGCTAAAGTGCAGATTAAACAAAACAAGACAATGATCACTCAGATGGACGTCCTGCACAGACACATTTGAAATGTCTAGGCCAAGCGTAAAAACTAAGTCTAAGATGTGGCCTTTTTGGTGTGTGGGCTCAGAAACATGTTGCTCAAAATTAAAAGCTTCAGTCAAAGTTAAAAGTTCCTTTGCGGAGCAAGATGAGCTGTCATCAACATGAAGGTTAAAGTCTCCAAGAATTAGAACAGATTCCAACTTTATTATGGAGGATAAAAAGTCACTAAAATCCTTCAAAAACACAGCAGCAGGACCAGGAGGACGGTAGACTGACACACAATAGAATGGACTTGAAGAACCCACCATGACCATCTGGGACTCAAATGAAGTGAATTCCTGTGATTGAATCACTTTGCATGTGCAACTGTCCCTGAATACAACAGCCAGACCCCCCCCCACGACGACATGGGCGGGGCTTCCCGACAGCAGAGCAGCCTGCTGGACAAAGTTCATTAAGATGAATAAACTCTTCCTCTCTCTGCCATGTCTCCGAAAGACACATTAAATCCAGCTTTTCTCTTGTGAAAAGATCGTTCAGAGAGAAGGATTTATTTGCAATCGACCGAGCATTCAACAGGCCGATATGCAAAGTTGATGACGTCACGGAGGCAGTGTCCACAGAGCGCAGCGGGATTGGTCGAAGGCATGTCCAGCGGTCACTTGGCCTCCAGCTGGACCGTGCGGGCAGAACCGGTGTAAACACGGAGGAGCGTGGAGGCGATGAAAGCCGCTGACCACCACTCCAGCGCTGTGTAGGCTCCAGGACCTCCGTCGTGGCCCAAGCAGACGGCAGCGTGGACGTGCTGTCACACACACCGAGGAGAGGAATCCGGTGCAGACACCTTGCGCGTCCTCCATGGCCGAGAATGGCAGAGCCCAGGCGTGCTGCAGCGCGTCTTCGCTTGACCTGGACTCCTGAACGCGAGCCTCTTTTCCTCGATTTCCTGCGGGCTTTGCCCGGGGCCCGACAAAGCAGCAGATACTCAGGTGAGTCGGGGTCGATGATAAAGGGAGGAGGAAATGCTTGTTTGTACCTGCCCCGTGTGAAGAACAGGCCCTCCATAGACTCTCTGATACAAACAGAGAGTCCCGATCATAGATCCGTAAGGCTGAGACACATCCATTAGAAATACGGGCTGATATGATCACATATGTTGTAAATATGACCATTAGCAAACTATACAGCAGGAGACGAGCCATGGCACTGCCAGTCACAGGCGCCATCTTGCACTGAGTACATTAACTCCAGTAGCTACTGTACAGGAACTCGCATTCAAATGTGCCCTCTGCGCGCTCAGGTCTAAGTGCACACACTCAGAACACACACCTGCTCACAGGTCAAGTTCTGCTCTCGGATCTCTCCTCTGCTCACGGATTTTTCTTGTGTATCAACACTATCAACCAATAGAAGGCCGGCTACTGTTGACCAATCAGAATATCCCCGCTTCTTTGCGGATGCGTTCGCTGTACTTCAAGGAGCGTCGCATACGGACGGGCACTGTTTCTACCGGGTTTATCTACTTCCGTCCTCCAGGCTGTTAAATGTGGTGGTTCCCTTTATTTTATGACGACTTTTGGAATAAAATATCAGTTAATCAATACACGAGCGCCCGTGCTTTTCATTACGATAGCTACATCAACATAAAGTAGAACAATAGCGGCTCTACTTTCGCCATATTAGCCAATAGCCAGTTACCCAGGCAGCGGGATATGTTATATAGTGTAACTAGGAAGGCATAAGCATGATTGTGACAATAGTACATCGGCTAAGAACTCCTGTTCATGTTACTTTTTGCATCATGGGACGCTGGTTCGCATCCCGGCCCGGCCGGCACCCTCGCTCGTATAATGAATGAAAAATACTCTATCATCATAGCGTATTTTTCATCACACCTTTTTAATCACGTATGTTTACCCACCATCTCTTGTTAAGCGTTTGTCAGGGGGCCCATGAAGGAAGAAGAAGAAAAAAAGAAGAAAAAAAAACAGCTGTCCAGAATTGCCACAGGCCCTGTTTTTGTGAATGAAATATCGGGGGGCGGGTCAGTAAGGTAACGCTGAGTGGCCTTGATGCCTGTCAGTCATGATGAGTCGCGTCTCGTCACCTCTCTGATGTGTCTGCAGCAGAGCACTGTGATCCATGTCTCTCCCCGGCCAAGCAAGCTATCATACCCTAAAATACCAAATAATAGCCGCGGCATTTATTTGTTTCAATCACTTAACAGACCAGGCGTGTTGGTGCGGCTGAGGAAACGATTCATCCAACTAGCACTCGCTGCAAACTCCTCATCTCTGCTGTCTGTCACTCACGGTTTTCCAGAGTTTTCCTCTGCATATTTTACGACAGAAAGTTTGAATTTCAAGTCTTACTTTTTATTTTGTTGCTGCACCGGAGCCAAGGCGAAAAAGGCGAAGAAGAAAAACGTGCAGTGTCAGTGGTCACGTCTTCTTCCTTGATTAAAAAAGAATAAATGAATTAGACCCAGCATTTATTTGGAACCAGCGGTTATTTATCAAAATATAAACCTGCATCGGCGTTTAAAGGGGACCCTGCGGTTAATTGACACGCGGCTATTATTTGGTAATACACGGTACATTTACACCCCGCCGGGCCGGGATGCGAACCAGCGTCCCATGATGCAAAAAGCATCATAAATTGATGTTCTTAACCACTATACTATCGTCACAAACATACTAACCCTGCCGTATTTCCAATTACGTCACAACGCCAAGCGAAGGCTGTCCCAATTTGAGGGCTCCTCCAAATGGAGCCCAATAATGTGGCCTTCTTTTACCTCTTTTTGGAGGATGCACTGCTACTATCCTTCGCGGCCTCCCATATCCCAGGATTCTTTGCGCCTGTAAAAGTATCATAACATATGTATTATAAGTATTATAACGGATATGTTATAACACTATAACATATCCCGCTGCCTGGGTAACTGGCTATTGGCTAATATGGCAAAAGTAGAGTCGCTATTGTTCTACTTTATGTTGATGTAGCTATTGTAATGAAAAGCACGGGCGCTTGTGTATTGATTAACTGATATTTTATTCCAAAAGTCGTCATAAATAAAGGGAACCACCACATTTAACAGCCTGGAGGATGAAGTAGATAAACCCGGTAGAATCCGTCGCATACGGACGGGCACTGTTTCTACCGGGTTTATCTACTTCCGTCCTCCAGGCTGTTAAATGTGGTGGTTCCCTTTATTTTATGACGACTTTTGGAATAAAATATCAGTTAATCAATACACGAGCGCCCGTGCTTTTCATTACAATAGCTACATCAACATAAAGTAGAACAATAGCGGCTCTACTTTCGCCATATTAGCCAATAGCCAGTTACCCAGGCAGCGGGATATGTTATATAGTGTAACTAGGAAGGCATAAGCATGATTGTGACAATAGTACATCGGCTAAGAACTCCTGTTCATGTTACTTTTTGCATCATGGGACGCTGGTTCGCATCCCGGCCCGGCCGGCACCCTCGCTCGTATGATGAATGAAAAATACTCTATCATCATAGCGTATTTTTCATCACACCTTTTTAATCACGTATGTTTACCCACCATCTCTTGTTAAGCGTTTGTCAGGGGGCCCATGAAGGAAGAAGAAGAAAAAAAGAAGAAAAAAAAAACAGCTGTCCAGAATTGCCACAGGCCCTGTTTTTGTGAATGAAATATCGGGGGGCGGGTCAGTAAGGTAACGCTGAGTGGCCTTGATGCCTGTCAGTCATGATGAGTCGCGTCTCGTCACCTCTCTGATGTGTCTGCAGCAGAGCACTGTGATCCATGTCTCTCCCCGGCCAAGCGAGCTATCATACCCTAAAATACCAAATAATAGCCGCGGCATTTATTTGTTTCAATCACTTAACAGACCAGGCGTGTTGGTGCGGCTGAGGAAACGATTCATCCAACTAGCACTCGCTGCAAACTCCTCATCTCTGCTGTCTGTCACTCACGGTTTTCCCGAGTTTTCCTCTGCATATTTTACGACAGAAAGTTTGAATTTCAAGTCTTACTTTTTATTTTGTTGCTGCACCGGAGCCAAGGCGAAAAAGGCGAAGAAGAAAAACGTGCAGTGTCAGTGGTCACGTCTTCTTCCTTGATTAAAAAAAGAATAAATGAATTAGACCCAGCATTTATTTGGAACCAGCGGTTATTTATCAAAATATAAACCTGCATCGGCGTTTAAAGGGGACCCTGCGGTTAATTGACACGCGGCTATTATTTGGTAATACACGGTACATTTACACCCCGCCGGGCCGGGATGCGAACCAGCGTCCCATGATGCAAAAAGCATCATAAATTGATGTTCTTAACCACTATACTATCGTCACAAACATACTAACCCTGCCGTATTTCCAATTACGTCACAACGCCAAGCGAAGGCTGTCCCAATTTGAGGGCTCCTCCAAATGGAGCCCAATAATGTGGCCTTCTTTTACCTCTTTTTGGAGGATGCACTGCTACTATCCTTCGCGGCCTCCCATATCCCAGGATTCTTTGCGCCTGTAAAAGTATCATAACATATGTATTATAAGTATTATAACGGATATGTTATAACACTATAACATATCCCGCTGCCTGGGTAACTGGCTATTGGCTAATATGGCAAAAGTAGAGTCGCTATTGTTCTACTTTATGTTGATGTAGCTATTGTAATGAAAAGCACGGGCGCTTGTGTATTGATTAACTGATATTTTATTCCAAAAGTCGTCATAAATAAAGGGAACCACCACATTTAACAGCCTGGAGGATGAAGTAGATAAACCCGGTAGAAACAGTGCCCGCCCGTATGCGACGCTCCTTGAAGTACAGCGAACGCATCCGCAAAGAAGCGGGGATATTCTGATTGGTCAACAGTAGCCGGCCTTCTATTGGTTGATAGTGTTGATACACAAGAAAAATCCGTGAGCAGAGGAGAGATCTGAGAGCAGAACTTGACCTGTGAGCAGGTGTGTGTTCTGAGTGTGTGCACTTAGATCTGAGCGCGCAGAGGGCACATTTGAATGCGAGTGAAATTTTTGTGTGCAAGAAGGACAAATGTGAGCACAGGCATGTGATTTTTTAATTCAAGCAGACATTTTGAAAGAAAGCAGAAGACATTTAAGTGCAAGCACAAAATGTGAGCATGAGGACAAAAAATCTGAGCACGCGAAGGAGCTGTGTCACTGAAAAGGAATGAAATCATGCACTTAAACTGAAAATCTATGCTCTTGATTAATGACATGATTTAACTTCCATAGTTGGTTAGATTTAGGCACAAAGGACTGATGGATTGGTCTGGGATTGGTTATCTTGGTCAGTCAATCAGAGTTACTCGAACTAGGCAATCCGCGAGGACCAAAGTTTATTATCATAAAAAAATAAATATAGAGTATTGAATGGGGAAATATAAGAGTGAGAAATGTCAAGGGTGGCATGTGGTGTGAGAATGGGTCAAATTACTGTCACACTCAAAGCGTGACGCTTGGCAGCTCTGGTTTTACCCTTACGTCATGATTTCTGCTGCCCAGGCCCGCAACAGTGACGATCTACGCCACGCGATGTCGCCTTTTCCTCTTGTTCTTTCTTCTTTTTCGGGCACGCAAAGAATCTTGGGATATGTGAGGCCACGGAGGATAGTAGCCGTGCATCCTCCAAAAAGAATGAAAAGAAGGCTGCATTTGGAGGAGCCTACGGATTTGGACAGCCTTTGCCCAGCATAGTGACGTAATTGGCCTTCAAATGCGGCCTCCGAAGGATGCAGACTCTGAATTGAGACACAGCAACAGAAGGAGCAGGTGAGGGAGAAAGGAGGGGGGAAAGGCAGAACACAGAAAACACAAACAGGCCACAGCAGCACGATGACAAAGAGTCTATGTAGGGAGGAGGTCTAGAATGATGAAAGGTTTAAACAAGTACAGGAGACAGGAGCTGTTCATGTCCAGTGTGAATCCATAATGTTGTGAAGTGATGTCACATAGTACGTCTGTGATGAAAGAGACAGAAGTAACTCAGACCATGATGTTTTCCCAAACCTAAACTAGTAGTCTTCTTGGCTAAACGTAACCAGACTGTGACTGTATGACGAGGGTCCAGTACATGTGTCACTGGTAACGTGGTAATGTTTGGGAGCGCTGACAAACTACCTTTTCAGTCATTAAGGTGTGAGATGATCTGTGGTGCAAAACATACGGTAAACTGACGGTAGTCTGCAACACGCTTCATAGCAACACAAAATGTTAACTCAGTGTGCATCAGCTCTGCCGTCTCTCCACAATAAATGGGGCTACAACTCTGCGAGAGCAATGCACACATCACCAAGCCCATACACTACAGCAGGGGTACTCAAATACAAATCTCAAAGGGCCACAAAGATTTTTTTGAATGACTCAGAGGTCCATGTATTGAGGTCGGTCAGGCCACATGCAATAATACTGTAATATTCAAAACAAAATGTCCTTTTCATTCTAAACAACAAAATACGAACTAAAATAAAATGTAATTTCCATTTTAACATAAATTAAAATACGTAGTTGAATATTTCCTCTTTTGGTTTGCCTTCAAACATTGTGTCCATCACTTCAGTCATGCATTATTTTATTTCATTGTGACATAGATGTGACAAGAATCCCGCTTGCAGTTTGATATGACGATTTCAGTGCATTTATTTGTGTTGTGCTTATCTCTGAATTTTGAGGAAATGTCTCTTCAAAATTCCTATGCTTCGTCTCATAAAGCCGTTTCAAATTGGAAATCTTCATCACAGCTTCTCCTGGCATATTGTAACGCCACTTGTGGACTGTGGCGCAATGGATCTTGGGTATTCTGTTGTTGTTGGTGTAATTATGGTTTGTGAATGTGTTTGTGAATAAGATGATATGTAAGATGTTGTGGGTTATTTCACGTCATTTGTTCTGTGATTAAATGGTGTTTTAACAAGGATGATACAAATTTTGGCACCGTGAGTGAAAGGGTGTTTGCCGGGAGAAACTCCCTGTCCGTTACACTCGTTCCAACATTGAATATACATGAGGTCGCTAACGTTAGCTAAAATTTGTCAAACTGCGCAAGGTGGTAAGTAAGACGAAGGATTTAAAACCGCTGCACTGTCAGATACGCGGAGATTGTCCCGGTTGGAGGCAGAATAAATGCAACTTTGAAGATCCTATTTCTGCGAGTTGTCGATTATCACTGTTACTTGGAAACACGCCATATTCAATCTCTTACCACCAACAAAATGTGAATACGCGAAGTGCTCCGAAAACAAAAGTGAAAGTTAAAAGTTGCGCTCTGTCTGTGTATCGTTGGCATGGAGACAAGTCCCGGTATACATGTGCTGACCCAACCAAAACACATAGTGAAGGAATAATAGTTCGGGGGCCACAAACAGGAGGCCGGTGGGCCGGATGCGGCCCGGGGGCCGCCTATTGAGGACCGCTGCACTACAGGCTCTATTTATAAGACATACGTAAGTGAAATGCAAGGTCATGGCTGCGTGCTAAATAAGTCTAAATTTTCTAATTTGTAGGTGTGTTAAGACGTTGCACTATGTGGAATTTGTTTGATTATCTGTCACAACTACTTTAAGGCTGATTAAAACCCCCCTTTTTGTTCTGTTAATTAAATCCCTACAGGACATGTGTGTGTTCTGTTGCCTCTAATTTGAAAAGTGCTTCGCCAAATGCCATTTCTCACAATGATCCACTGTCGTTATGTTGATGAAATCATGTGCAACCATCACCAGGCTGCTGCAGAATTACCACAAAAATAAGTGTCATTCTGTTCTGACTGGTTCAAACGTCTGGTTAGAGGTCCTTCTCCCGGGATAATGTAAGCAGAGCAAACCATCAGGTGAGGGATGGATTTAAAGTTTTTCAAGTTTTCTGCCTTTTATTGTTCGGGATGGCCTTTATCCTTATCCGGAAGTAACAGTCTCTACATGCATCATTTCCGTCCTGACTGTTTGTCTGACAACAGTGAATAGCATTTTCAATTTTCAAAAGTGATCTTTAATTGCAATGTGATCCGATTAAGTAGAGCTTCATCAATAATTGTTTTGGTCAGTTTTAATAGTGGAGTCATAAAAATTATCTTTGTTGAAAAAACTAAGTTATGTAAGCACAATTGTTATGAGGACTGATTTGTAAAAGCAATCATATAATCTGCTCCAACAAAGTGCTCTTGGCAGCAGTAGTGTTCTATTGGATGTTAACTAAATCTCAATAAATGCACACATCATATAGGAGACTGAAAATAAAGATAAAGGCAGCTGCTAAATGATGTTAACATATTTGTGACTTATATTTGCATTCTTCTAGAGCACAGATCACATAGTAGTGCAGGGTTTTTTCTTTTTCTTTTTGGTTTTTTGTTCCTCATGCCTTTTTCAGACCTTTTAATAAAGGGATCATATAGAGATATGTTGTGGCACGGTCTGGTGCTGCAGTGGTTAGCACTGTTACCTCACAGAAAGAAGGTTCCGGCCCTTCTGTCAGGAGTTTGCCTGTTCTCACTGTGTCTGTGTGGGTTGCCTTCTGGTACCCTGGCTTTCTCTCATAACCCAAAAGTGGCGATTCTAAATTGCATGTAGGTGTGAATGTGAGTGTAAATGGTGTAAACCCTGTGAGAACTGGTGATCTGTTTAAGGTCTACCTCACCCGATGCCAGCTGGGTTGACTCTAGCACCCCTGCAAGGAGTAAGCAGCTACAAATAACAGATGGATTGGAAAAATGACCTATATGTCGACAGTGAATTCAGATTGTTACAGCCCTTATTTATGTTTCTTCTTAGGTGGCTTTACTAAGTATTCTGGTTCCATGGGAGGATGTGAGGAGAAATAGTATAACCCTAACACAAACACTTGTTCTATCATTAAGTCCTTTTAACTAACATCCCCTTCTTACTAACATACATACATGCTGTGTTTCAATTCAGGGTCTGCATCTTTCAGAGGACCCAGCCTTTGCAGTCTTCAAAGGCAAGTTCTTTGGCGAGACCTTCGATGGCCGCGTCAGCAGTTGTTAAATAGGACGGTCTAGCCTTCGGAGCATTTCTTGGTTGCATCACCAGATGTTACCCTTACGCCATGATTTTTCCTTTCATTCTTCTTTTACAGGTGCAAAGAATCCTGGGATATGGGAGGCCGCGAAGGATAGTAGCAGTGCATCCTCCAAAAAGAGGTAAAAGAAGGCCACATTATTGGGCTCCATTTGGAGGAGCCCTCGAATTGGGACAGCCTTCGCTTGGCATTGTGACGTAATTGGCATTCAAATGCGGCCTCCGAAGGATGCAGACCCTGAATTGAGACACAGCAACAGTATAACTGAAGGTGCAGACGTTTGTAGTTTGTTTCCTTAACCTAACCAAGTGGTTTTCTTGCCAAAACCTGACCAAACAGTGACATTGTTGTTTTGGGTGTCACTGACATACAACCTCTTTTTGATGTATTGGGATAGAGATATGCAAAAAGGTCCGCAATGGACTCAAACTGTCTTTTGTGTTGCACCCTGAAAAAAAAGCCAGTAACATAAAGATCGACTACAAGGCCCAGAGCTATCATGATTACCTTAGACTAAACTCTATTGATTTCTAACAATGGGTGGAAAATCTAAATCACGGTGGTCCATGAAAGCACCAAAAGTTTAACTAGTGCAAACACTGAAAATGTCTTCTGCTTCCATCTCGGGTTGCATTGACAGATTTGCAGATCTACCATATACAGCATGATCATTGCAAATAATGCGGAGAATATTGTTTTCAAATTGTATTCACCTCTCACTGCGTTCATCTTAACACTGACCTCACTCCTGAGAACAGTCATGCTCAGCAAACAGCTTCAGCAAATAGAATTTAAAATTAGTTGACACTGTCAACCCAACCCTACCGTTGCTTCGTGGAGGACCTGCTCCTCTGACAAGATTCTACTTTTCATACAGAAGGTCAGGCTGCCTTACTGTCTTAGTCTCCAAACAGCTGTCTAACATCTCATTTACATAGTGCTTTTCAGAGTTAGAATGTTGAAGTAAAAAAAGAGGAATATAGTGAACACTTAACACATAAATTATAAATAATCATCATTGTTGGTAGTCGTAGAAATGGTAGTATTTTGCATGGCACAAGTTTTAGAGATAATAGAATAAAATATATGAGCAGCGTTAATCGTAACAAAACACAGGGATAAACAAAATCGTAAATTAAATGTAATCAAGATACAACATTGGGATGACATATGGGATGATTTTAATAATCAACAAGTTCCAGTTCTCTTCAGTTAGTACAAGCATGACTGGAAATGCAAATTTAAAAAGTTTGGATAAGTTTGGGTTTTGGGAAACTGGGTACCTGGAGGAACCCCAGGCAATCACGGGGAGAACATGCAAACTCAGCATAGGCCCTGCCCCAGTGTGATCTGAATATAGGACCTTTTTTCTGTGAGGCAACAGTGCCAACCAATGTGCTGTCAAAGTTTGGTAAAATGCTTGTGATACACACCATGGACATTTACTAGGTGGGTAGGGTCTAATGAAAGGAAACATTTCTGCAATAACGCCCCGCACTTTAATACTCATACAGGTTGTTGTGGACAGCAGTGACAAGCTTACAGTTTTGTCATATCTCTCTCAGAGAGTCTCTAAAGTAAGCTCCAACTAAGACATGAAATCACAAACACTGACAAGTTGCAGCTTTCTTTTTCTTTTTTCCCACTATGAACATGGATTAAATGTGAATATGACATTCCTGACTCAGTCTTATTCTAACACGTGTTTATTCCAGCTCCAATATAAAACGTGCAGTATGTAACTTTTGCCTTCAGGGGTCCCCATATCAAAACAATGAAAACAAAATATGTAGTTTGATGACATTATGTCAAGTGGGATCATGAGAGCTGCTGTCGTCGTGAGACAGTACAACCACCATCACCGACAAAAATCTCTCTGACAGGACTCAGGCAGAAATGTTGACGACAAGGTAATATTTTACAACAAGTGACCAAATGAAACACACTGTTACCTTGAATAATATTCAGGATAATGTAAGTACACAACTTCAAAATACATATAAGAAAGGTCCGGGTTTTAGCCATTTGAAATTGGAAATGTTACAAATTATATTTTGCTCTTTCACATCTCCTCCTCTGTATACTGTTTGCTCTCTGCCATCTCTGTTGGGGCTCTTGTTGTGTGCAAAGACAACTACATGATATATCATTACAAAAGGATCACCAAGCAATAACATTTAAATAGTCTTTGAAAGGGCTTTAATAAGCACATTGTCATAGAGTCTTTTTTTTAACTTCTGTTTTTCATTATTCTGTTCATGAACTACTCAAAATTATTATATACCTTTAAAACACTATCTATTCCCCCAAAGAGGCCACAGGTTAAATGTGATCCCACATAATGCTTCATTTGCATTCATAATGTAAAAGTGTAAATTGGTATGAGTTCCTAATACCTTATTAGGCAATAAAGACACACATGGCAGGTGGACTGAAATATCTAACAGCACAGACACTCATCTGCTGGCCCAGTCCCCCTTGATGTAAAGGTTCCTTTTACTCAGGAATCTATGCAATATTACTCCTCCGCCTTGATGGTGTCTGAGAAGCAAGAGTGAGATATTGGGACACTTACCGAACAGGTACCCATTGCAGTATAAGCAGCAGCAGAGATCCACTAAGGATCAGTGGTAGTCTTGTGCACTTAAATATTGAACAGAGGGGGAAAATGAATCCATTCGCTTTCATACATTATTAAAAGGAAGTAAAAACAGAATTGTATCCACTGTGTTTCTGTTCTATTCTCCAAAGTGAGAGGACTGGGAGTTTGGAATTATGATTCGCTATTAGTAGTCTGAGCAGTTCAGAGAGCTTTAAGTTTTCACATCCTGCCCAGTGAATCTGACAAGCAGTACAGTTCATTTTTATAGCTTTCCAGGCTGATGCTCTTAAGTTCTTCTTAGGTTCCATTATGTGCTACATTATGATGACTCATTTGTTATGATTAAATTCTTCATTTTTGTTGTTGACGATGCCTTTAGAAACATGGTTACTCATGAAACAGCTCATGACAGCAATGGCTCCATGCACATGTTTTAATATTAAAAATTTGTATTGATAGTGGAAAAACAGCAATAGGGATGGCTAGTTCTGCTTTTTTGCTGCACTTGCATTAGACTTTGACCAGGAGTGCATGATCCCCCTGTGGTACATAATAGGAGAACATTGCAGGTGGAGCTTGGAAGAAAGTGGCCAAATAAAGCATTCAAACTTGCATGAGTCTGTGTAGTGCAACAGCTTGACACCATATGATGATGATTAGTTTTGCCTGTAAATGTGCACTCTTGAGTGGACCAGGCAGTTTTAGTGGGGTAGAGTTTTCTGACCAATTGCTCTTAAGCTCTACTTTTCTTACAAATTTTTAATTCTAACACACAATAATGGAGAGCAATATGTCACAATGAATAGCTACAAGCCTGGACAACTTTATCAAGGTTTGATGATGCATGAGGATTGTGTTTGAGCAGGTTTCCCATATCTAGATCTTTCTTCTGCCATCTTTTAATTCACTTGATTTCAGGGATCAATGACAGTGGATCTTGCCCTCTCGAGGTTCAGTGGCAGTATTTACAGCTGTCAGAGGAGCATATACAGTTGGGTGCCTAGAAGTCACCAACGTATTTGAGTGGAGAGCTACCTCAAGGACAGAGAGTAATATGAAGGGGAACTCGTTTCATAAAATCTTTCCAAATAATATACATTTGCTTCGTTTCCATTTCTGTTACTTATATCAATCTTGTTATTTGTGACCACCAAATACTGACACTCAAAACTAAATATTAACTGTGTTTCTATGGAATTACTGTAAGAGTTTGTAAACATTACATTGTGCTGTTTAACTGTTGATCTTACTACTGTACAGTGTGTTATCTCGCATTTCTGTTACTCTCTCACTGTTTTACAAAGGCAAAGGCACCCAAAACACACACCTCATGTTTTGGATTTTTTTCACCGGCGATTACGTTGGCACAACACGTGTGGGGAGGAAGCTTGTTATTCATTACGTGGCCCACCAAACCAACATGCACAAACTGACATTGAAAATAAACACATGCACACCTAAGTTTGTACAAAACAAGCACATAAGTAGGCCTACATTATAGCAGGTTGCATCACAGTTAATGCATTTACAGGAGGGATGTAATCAGAGAGTGTTTTTTTCTCTCTCTCTCTGTCTACCAAGACAAGAAGGATGACTGCTGGGAGGGGAAGAGTGAGTGCAGATTGTCCACAAATTAATCCACCACTGATGACATTGTTATCTCAGATGGATAAGGAAAATGAATGTGTAAAATGCTAAAATGGGTCACCAAATATACCTTGGTATGTTCAAGTAAAGTCTGTGTTGGAAACACTGTTATATACATTTAATAGTTTACATGTATTAGGAGACAGTCTAGGTTTAAATTGCCCTGAGGGTGAGTCATATAGTAAATAGGGCATGAAATCCATGTTTTATATTCATTTAAATGGAAAATTGAAAACAAACATACTATAGTTTCGAAGCAGCCACAGCAGCTACAGTTGACGACAGCAAGAAGATGAAGACTCCCTGAGAAAATCACTGAATTCTGTAAGTTGTTAAGTAATAAGAAGCTTAATAAACTTTATCAAAAGCTGTTGATGACAATTATCTTAATTATTTGAGCCTTCTTGTAAATTTGTAAAGTTTAAACATTAAGTTATTTCCTATCCGCAGTGTATATTTGCTCTTGGTGTGAGGTGACAAGGTGTCCCCTTGTGATCGGATCACCAAAAGCTAAGTGCAGTGAGGCTACAGACATTTAGAGGAGACAAGCGTATACAATGATCCCCTTGTTTGTCACCGTTAACAGAGACTCCAGTCTGCAGATTAGTTCATACACTTCATTGATAAGCCAGTAATTGAGTGGTAACATTAGGCTTTATGATTAAAGACATTTTTCATATAATGTGGACACTTCTGTTCCTGTTCACACACTCCCTCTTTCTCATTCGTCCCTATAGGGACATTATACCTTTTTTCTTAATTTGATGGTTTTTATCATTCCTTGTTAAGAGGGGAATTTTCATAACCCTCTGCTTCTCATGTCCATACTGTCAGATCGTGCTTGTAGATATTGGACGTGATGTGGGGGTAACCAGATATTTTCTGCTTTCTCCCCAACACACCAATCTCACAATTTTGGTTAAGGTTTGAATGTCACAGTCTTGTATAAAAATTCAAAGTATACGGGACCTTCCCAATGAGCTCATTGATTTATCTATCAAGTTAGAGGTAGAGATGTTCCGATACTGAGTACAAATACCGATACCAGTGTGTTATTAAAAAAAAGAATATATCATACTACGCCTGCATGACTGTGATATGATTATCATTGTAGTAAGGCCTGGCTCAGGTTAAACCTTTTGTAAAACATGAATGAATAAGGCAAATGGAAGCCATTTATTTTTACATTTATTTTTAAATAGCACAGTATAAAACAGTAGTGCAACAGCAGTTTAACTAAATAAATCTAGGAATAATTATTTAAAAAATTGAAAAATGTAATTGCAGCCACAATATTGTAAAATAAAAAAGGCATTAACATGTTTAAATACAGCAGTGTAAAAAAGTAGTGAAACAGAAACATTTGCTGAATAAATCTAGAAATAAATTCCTTTGATAAAACTTAAAAGTGGAGCCACAATATTTTGAAATAAAAGGCAGGCATTTAAATGTTTAAATAGAAGGTTATAAAAAAGTTGTGTAACAGCAACTTAGCTGAATAAATCTAGGAATAATTATTTAAAAATAAATAAAAGTGCAGCCACAATATTGTAAAATACAAAAGGCATTTGAATAGAACAGTAGAAAAAAGTAGTCCAACAGCAACTTGAATGATTCCTTTAAAAAAAGTAAGGTGCAGCCATTACGTACTAAAATAAAGGCATTTAAATCTTTAAATAGTGCAGTATTTAACAATAGTGCAACACCAACCTATAAAGTAAACATTACAAAAATAGAAATCAAAAGAGCAGCAGCTACACAGTTAACAAAAAAATTCTTTAAACCAAGTAGGCTACACATTGCAGTAGCATTTTAGCAATTTAGTATTGCGCATTTCAAGAGCAAAGGCAGATTCTTCTTCAAGAAGATGACCATTTTTTTTCTCTCTCCTCCTAGGCTGTTCCTTCTTGCATCAACAATGTTGGATGCTGCACTGAACAGTCTCTCACTGTCAACACTGGTACCAGGAGCACAGAGAAACTTTGCAGCAGTGGCAGCCAGGGTGGGAAACCGAATTTGGTTGACTCCCCAGTACTGAAATGGGCTGTCTGAGTGTGGGACGGTTTGCTCTGTCAAATATGTCTGTATTTGAACC